>NC_133328.1:2464885-2574881 GCF_042186555.1 Aquarana catesbeiana | reverse complement strand
GTCTGTTACCTTCCTGATATCTATGTGATCATTATGGTAAGGGACTCTTCTAGGGGGGTTGGCCTTCAAAGGTGGACAGGGATGGTGGATTCTGTTAAGATTCTGTGTCTGCTACCTTCCTGAAATCTATGTGTTTGTTATGGTAAAGGACTCTTCTGGGGGGTGCTGGTCCTCAAAGGTGGACCGTGGTGGTAGATTCTGTTAAGATTCTGTAGCTGCCTTCTTCATGATATCTATTTGATTGTTATGATAAGGGACTCTTTTGGGGTGGGGGGTTGGTTCTCAAAGGTGGACAGTGGTGGTGGGCTCTGTTAAGATCCTGTGGCTGGTACCCTCCTGATATGACGTTAAATGCCGTTTCAGCTGGAGTGACTTGAGTAAGTATGGAGGAGCGCCGGGTAACAGATGCTAATCACACATGATGGTTTATCATAAAACTTTTTTGGAGTGACAAAAGTTACAGTAGAGCCAACACAGGGGAATAGCCTATTAGCCCTGAAGAAGGGGTAGGCTATTCCCCTGAAATGCATTGGCTCTACTGTAACCTTTGTCACTCCAATAAAGTTTTATCATAAACCACCAAGCAAGATGACCATCTGTTACCCGGCGCTCCTCCATACTTACTCAAGTCCTTCCAGCTGAAACAGCATTCAGTGTAATAACAGAGGGATACCAGCCACAGGATTTTAACAGAATCCACCACCACTACCAACATTCGGCTACAACTGATTCCTGTGGGGTTCGGGTTTGGCATCCAAACTTATTTGAAGTTCAGCAAACACATGCCGATCTGAACCCAGAGCTGTTCAGCTCATCACTAATCTAGAACATCTGTATACAAGGGAGGGTCTATACAATGTGTATGATGGAAGTAAAGTGTTTCCCCATGGGGGAGGGATCCACTGTTCAGTGAGAGGTCTATTGTTCCTGGCTTCTATCGATGCCGGCTGCTTGGAGATCTGTTGTTGCTGCTGGGGTCTATAGTTGCTAGGGTGGTATTTATTTTGTTGTGGGGGGAACTGTTGTTCCTGGGGAGGGGTGTCTTTTGTTTCTGGGGGGTCTATTGTCGCTGTAGGGGGGTCTATTGTTGCTAGGGGATCTGTTGTTGCTGTAGGGGGTCTATTGTTGCTGGGGGATCTGTTAATGCTGGGGGGTCTAATGTTTTGGAAGCATCTAAAGACGCTGGAGGGGGAGTCTATTGTTATTGGGCATCTATTGTTGCTGGGGGGATCTGTTGTTGCTGGGGGAATCTGTTGTTGCTGGGGGAATCTGTTGTTGCTGGGGGGATCTGTTGTTGCTGGGGGAATCTGTTGTTGCTGGGGGAATCTGTTGTTGCTGGGGGGATCTGTTGTTGCTGGGGGGATATTTTTGTTGTGGGGATCTATTGTGGATGGGGGATCTATTTTACTGTTTTTTTTTTGTTGTCATTAACAAATTCCATAAAAATTATTTAGCACCACAAAATGTTGCTTAGTTCTGTATTCTTTAAAAGGGGCGGCACTGAGAGGTGGGTAAGGGGCAGAGAAAGGGGGTGACTCAGAAGGGGGAACTTCCTTCAGCTACTCTCTAGGGATCTTTTTTTGTGTGGGGGTCTATTGTTGCTGGGGAGGTCTGTTGCTGCTGGAAAGGCCTATTGTTTTTGGGGATGGTATTATGTTGCCAGGGGGTCAATTATTTCTGGGAAGGATCTACTGTTGAGGGAGAGGTCTATTATTGCTAGTGGTCTACTGATGCTGGCTGCTGCAAGATCAGTTGTTGCTGCTGGGGGTCTATTGTTACTAGGGTGGCATTTTGATGTGTATGAATTGTTGAGGGGGGGCTATTGTTGTGTGGGGAAGCTATTGTTGCAGAAGGGGTCTATTGTTGCTGGGAAGGGTCTGTTGTTGCTGGGAGGTCTATTGTTGCTGGCTGAGGAAGATCTATTTTACTGCTTTTCTTGTTCCATACAAATTACTTAGCAACACAAAATGATATTTCCCTAAAAGGAGCAGTACTGACAGGTGGCTGAAGGTGGGAACCAAGTAACAATGCTCGGAGGTGGGAAGAGGGCGGAACCAAGTAACGGTGCTCGGAGGTGGGAAGAGGGCGGAACCAAGTAATGGTGCTCGGAGGTGGGAAGAGGGCGGAACCAAGTAACGGTGCTTGTAGGTGGGAAGAGGGCGGAACCAAGTAATGGTGCTCGGAGGTGGGAAGAGGGCGGAACCAAGTAACGGTGCTTGTAGGTGGGAAGAGGGCGGAACCAAGTAATGGTGCTCGGAGGTGGGAAGAGGGCGGAACCAAGTAACGGTGCTTGTAGGTGGGAAGAGGGCGGAACCAAGTAATGATGCTTGGAGGTGGGTAGTGGGTGGAACTAAGTAACAGTGCTTGAAGATGGGTAGAGGGTGGAACTAAGTACCGGTGCTCGGAGGTGGGAATGGGGTGGAACCAAATAACAGTGCTTGGAGTTGGGTAGAGGGTGAAACCAAGTAACAATGCTTGGAGGTAGGTAAAGGGTACAACCAAGTAACAGTGATTAGAGATGGGTAGTCGGTGAAACCAAGTAATGGTGACTGGAGATAGGTAGTGGGTAGAGCCAAGTAACTGTGCTCGGAGGCGGGAAGGGGGTGGAATCAAGTAACGGTGCTGGGAGGTGGGTAGAGGGCAGAACCATGTAACAGTGCTTGGAGGTGGGTAGTGGGTGGAACCAAGTAACGGTGCTTGGAGGTGGGTAGTATGTGGAACCAAGTAATGGTGCTCAGAGGTGGGAAGAGGGCGGAACCAAGTAACGGTGCTCGGAGGTGGGAAGAGGGCGGAACCAAGTAACGGTGCTTGGAGGTGGGTAGAAGGTGGAGCCAATAACAATGCTTAGAGGTGAGGTGGATAGAGGGTGGAACCAAGTAACAGTTCTCAGAGGTGGGTAGAGGGTGGAACTAAGTAACAGTGCTCAGAGGTGGGAATGGGGTGGAACCAAATAACGGTGCTTGGAGGTGGGCAGAGGGTGGAACCAAGTAACAATGGTTAGAGGTGGGTAGAGGGTGGAACCAAGTAACGGTGCTCGGAGGAGGGTTGGGGTGGAGACAAGGGGTAATTCAGAAGAGGGGAGTTCCTGCACCTACTCTCTGGGAAGAAAGCCCTGGGTATAATATAATAATATGGAAATAATAAAGTTGGATAAACCTTGCCTTACTTTCCTTTTTTAAGCTAGTGCCCGTGTCCCTTTCAACCCTCCCACTGCTGCAGATGTTGGGGTGGGGTAATGGACAGGTCACCATAGAGCACCCTGTTCAGCTCTGAGAAGTGTATCTGATGAGGGTAAAGAAAACGTGTGAAATGTTATCTCCTACCGTCTGCGCCTCCTCCCACTTGTCCCGGTTCTCGTCGGAGAGCAGGTTGCTGATGACTTGCACAAAGTTCTAGATTGGAGTAAAGAAGCAGAGAAGAGGCAATCAGTATTAGAGGATAATTAACAAAACGGACAGATTGTTACCTACGCAGACTGCAGAGAACATACCACCCTGTCTCAATGTTCCTCAGCACATTCCATCCCACTGATTCCAATAAAGTACGTTTAAAGGGAATTTCTGGCTTTACATTGAAAAAAAAAAATACATTGCAAGGAATTATTAGGTGAGACTAAGAGCGACGTTTTAGTTCTAAGTGACGATTGGTGAGCTAACAGTGCGATCTCCCCGACATGATTACCTTTTGTATCAATTGACCCTTATTCTTAGATTGTAAGCTCTAATGAGCGGGACCCTCTGATTACTCTTGTACCAAATTGTAATGTAATTGTAATGTTTGTCTTCATGTTGTAAAGCGATGCGCAAACTGTTGGCGCTATATAAATCCTGTATCATCAATATAATAATAATAATCAAAATAATGATTGCTGGCACCACCTTTATGGGCTCCTCCGGTTAAATTCTCCACAATATAAAAAAAAAAAATCCCCCTTCAATACCGGACACTCCCCCCCCCTTCCTGCACAGGCCAGATTTCAGATTTCAGCGCTGTCACACTTTGAATGACAAATGCGCAGTCATGATACCACACCAATTAGGTATAGAAGCCTGTCGCCGCCTCCTCATTTCATCACGTTTATACAATACAACACAAATTGCTTTCTAGATGCAATTATTAAAAATTGTACTAGACAACAGTAAAGTTAGCCCAATTTTTTTTTTTTATATCGTGAGAGATAATGCTACGCCGAGTGAATTGATACCCAACATGTCACGCTTCAAAATTGCGCCCCGCTTGTGGAATGGCGACAAACTTTTACCCTTACAAATCTCCATAGGCGACATTTAAAACAAGTCCACAGGTTGCATGTTTTGAGTTACAGAGGAGGTCTAGGGCTAAAATAACTGCTCTCGCAATACCTCACATGTGTGGTTTGAACACCGTTTCCATATGCGGGCGCTGCTCACGTATGCGTTCGCTTCTGCACGCAAGCTTATCGGGACAGGGTGCGTTTAAAAAAATGTTTTTCTTATTTATTTGACCTTTTTTTAAAATTTTTACACTGTTCTTTTAAAAAAAAAAAAATGTGTCACTTTTATTCCTATTACAAGGAATGTAAACATCCCTTGTAATAGAAAAAAAGCATGACAGGACCTCTTAAATATGAGATCTGGGGTCAGCATCACGGTTATACAACACAAATTGCTTTCTTGATGCAATTATTAAAAATTGTACTAGGACAAAAATGTTTTCCTATTTTGAAGAAACATACTATCTGCAATTTAGGGGTGCAATGATGGGTGCGGCAATGGGTGCGGCGATGGGTGCGGTAATGGGTGCGGCGATGGGTTCTAATGTCGCACCCCCATATGCAAACACCTTTGTTAATATGATTGAAGAATCTTTTATTTTTAACAACGTTTTATTCAAGGAAAATTGTAAATGTTGGTTCAGATTTTTGGACGATGTGTTTGCGATATGGGAGGGAGATTTGAACACTTTGTTATTGTTTAATACCTACATTAATTATTTTATACCTGGTCTGGGAGTTTAATATGACTTATAGTCAAGAAAAAAAATGCCCTTCTTGGATACATGTATTAGTATGGTAAATGGGGGCCTTAGTAGTAATTTATACACAAAACCGACCCATCGTAATCAACTTTTTGCATTTCAATCGTTTCCACCCACCTGGGGTATACAAATCAAGTCCTAAGAGTCAGCTAATTAGGGTAAATAGAATCGTTACTAATAGTGAAGACCGAGATAAACGTTTAGATGAAATGGAACATAAAAACGTATTCAGAGGGAGAATCCCATAGAGACTATTAAGGCTGAAAGGAGAAATTACAGCCAATCAAAAGAGAACCACTAGCATGATTAAAAGATTACCATTTGTGTCCCAATTCCATCCACATTGGATGGAATTGGAATTGGATGAATATACAATGTAATACTGACATATAATCACACACATAGGTTGGATTTGATAGACTTGTGTCTCTTTTCAACCTACTATGTAACTATTGACATGGGAATTTATAGATAGGCAACTCCTATCCTCATATTGATTAGTGGTTCCAAATTATTAATAACTACTGCAGTAGGGAACAGACACAAAAGATACGCTCAGCATCTTTCCAAATAACTGTTCTGCTTTATTATGACGCAATTGAAGGTTATTTTATACACATGATTATGTAGGTATCACATTAATATTACAATTGTACGTTTATGGTAACAAGGGGCGTAACATAGGCAGGCTAATTCTAATCAGGACTGGAAAGAATGCAAACATGTACTGAAAACATTATTATTGCCGTGTGCACAGCGAGGAAAGTGTGCAATACATACACAATAGAATACAATTATTCAGTAGTTATTATTAATTTGGAACCACTACTCAATATGAGGATAGCAGTTGCCTATCTATAAATTCCCATGTCACTATGCAACTATGTAACATTCATTTCAAATACATAAAGTTATTAAAAAAACACTGGCATATATTAAAAGAAAATTTTCCCCAAATCCCTAAATTTCACAATCCTCCGTTTTCATCGGAAAGGTAGAGCCATACACAGCGGATGGGTCAGATCTGACCAATCTCGGCAAAAAAAACCCCTCAAAATCGAACTTTTTGGGGACCTCAAAATCATGGATATTATTCATGCTGAAGTTGTATTCAATGTAATTCTATGATAAAGGGAAAGTTTTTGACACATCCACAAATGGAAATAAAAAGGACATCATACACGCCAGTCTTCTTATGTGATACATGTTATAAAATGTCCATGTGGATATTTATATGTGGGTGAAACAACACAAAAAGTCAAATACAGGTTATTTGTTTTGTGTGTGGGGGGGGGGGGATATCGAAGGAAGAGAGGTTTTGATATACTGTGAATATAATATATATAGAAGACCCCCCAGTTCCGGAGACACTTTTTTGGGTCCTGGATGGAGGGCGGGTGTTTGCCTATCTGCGTGTTTAAGAAGGAATAGCGATTTTGTTTTGATGTATTAAATGAGTAAGTTTTCAGGGGAAAGATGCTATTAATTGTGTATAGTATATAATGGTATATTAGGCAGCAGATAGAGATGGATATTATTTTTTTTTTATTATTATTATTATACAGTATTTATATAGCGCCGACAGTTTACGCATCACTTTACAACTTGAGGGCAGACAGTACAAATACAATACACTTTAATACAGTAGGAATCAGAGGGCCCTGCTCCTTGGAGCTTACAATCTAAGAGGGAAGGTCAAGAGATACAAGAGGTAATAACTGTGGGGGATGGGCTGACGGAGAAGATAAATGTACAGTTGTTAGGTGGGGCCAGATAGGCTTCTCTGAAGAGATGAGTTTTCAGGGATCGTCTGAAAGTGGATAAAGTAGGAGAAAATCGGATGGATTGGGGTAGAGCATTCCAGAGGATGGGGGAGGCTCTGCAGAAGTCCTGAAGGCGAGAATGGGAGGAGGTGACGAGGGAGTTTGGAGAGCAGGCGGTCTTGGGAGGAGCGAAGAGAACGATTAGGTTGGTATTTTGAGACCAGGTTAGAGATGTAGCTGGGGGAAGAGTTGTGGATGGCTTTGTAAGCTATAGTTAGTATCTTGAATTTAATTCGGTGACTGAGTGGCAGCCAATGGAGGGATTGGCAGAGGGGTGTGGCAGACGCTGAGCGGTTTGTGAGGTGGATGAGCCTGGCAGCAGCGTTCATGATGAACTGAAGTGGGGAGGAGCCTATTTAGAGGTAAGCCAATGAGGAGGGAGTTGCAGTAGTCGAGGCGAGAGATGACCAGGGAGTGGATTAGAAGCTTTGTGGTGACATTGGTTAGGAAAGGGGCGTATCTTGGAGATGTTGCGGAGGTTGAGGCGGCAAATTTTGGACAGTGATAGAATGTGGGGCCGAAAGGTTAGTTCAGAGTCCAGGATTACACCTAGGACTTTGAAGTGGGGGGATGGGGGTTGATAGTTGAGCCATTGATATTGACGGAGAAATCAGGGGAAGTGGCACCTGAGGGAGGAAATACAATGAGCTGGGGTTTGGATAGGTTGAGTTTTAAGGAAGTGATGTGATATTATGTTATACACGATGTTCATGAAATTTATTCTTTGCTTGCTTCTAAATAAAGTTAAATTGGAAAAAAAATACAGTGGAACCTTGGATTACGAGCATAATTCGTTCCAGGAGAATGCTTGTAATCCAAAGCACTCGCATATCAAAGGGAGTTTCCTCATAGAAGTCAATGGAAACAAAGATAATTCGATCCGCATTGACTTCTATTGCATGCAATACCGCATGTGGCCAGAAGTGGGGGGGGCACCAGAGAGCCTTGGAAATACTTGGGGACAGCTCGGCTGAACTCGGAAACCCTCAGGAAGGCTCGGAAACACTCGGGAACTAAGTATTTCTGAGTGTTTCCGAGTATTTCCGAACCGTTCTGAAATGTCCCCGGCGCCCCCGCACCTCTGGCCAAATGCGGTACTGCACACCCCATTAGCTTGAATTTTGCTTGTTTTGCGAGACAACGCTCGCAAACCGAGTCAGAGTTTTTTTTAAAAAGTTGCTCGTCTTTCAAAACGCTCGTTAACCGCATTACTCGTTAACCAAGGTTCCACCGTATAGAATTGCCAGTCAGGGATAAACTCACGAAACTACCATTGGCGAGGCATTGAGATGGGACATGCTGCATTGCAAGTGACATATATGGTCATTGATGCCGTTCTCCTAAATAAACGGTGGGGGGGGGGGGAGGGGTAATCTGGAATTAATTCTAAAAAAATTGGAAGTACAATGGATAAATAGATCGGATACTTTGTAACCTAGAGCTTTAAACTCGGACTTTGACCTGCATTTATTTTTATAGATCGTTGAGGTTTATTTGTATGGATTATGATTTGAATGCATTATTTTTGATTATTATATTTTTTATTTAATTTTTCCGGACATTGGTTAATGGATTTGTATGTTTTAATACCAGGATAAATGGAACGTTTTCTATGTGATTGGAGCGTGATTACATCTCATTGAGCCATTTCTCCGGAATCTAGGATGAAAATAATTAGGATAATTTGTATTGATTAATTGGTTAATTGATGCCTAATGGATTTCTGGTGTGAAATGTAACAATATAAAAAGAAGTGAGAATAATGTCAGTATAAATCTTGTTCCCATCTGAAGAAGGGCGTAAAGCTTTGTAGCCCGAAACTGTTATTTGGAACGACATGAAAAGTATCTCATTTATTACATGTGAAATGAATAAAATGTTAAGTGTAGAAATCCCCGGACTTTTTCTTTATAGATGGCCTTTGGGAAGTCTTGATTGCTGGCACTGAGACGTATACCCTGTGTTGTCTACCACACAAGTGAATATATACATATATGAAAATTGATCAATCCTGATGGAAAGTGGACAGTCCGTGGTACTTAGGCGCGGCAAGTTTTTTGAAGTTGTCATTTTTTTTGGTCGCAATTTTTGGGAAAATTAACCACTTCAGCCCCGGAAGGATTTACCCCCTTCCTGACTGGAGCAGTTTTTACAATACGGCACTGTGTCGCTTTAACTGACAATTGCGCGGTCATTGCACCCAAACAAAATTGATGTCCTTTTTTTCCCCACAAATCGAGCTTTCTTTTGGTGGTATTTGATCACCTCTGCGGTTTTTATTTTTTGCGCTATAAACAAAAAATGAGCGACAATTTTGAAAAAAAAAAAGCAATTTTTTAATTTTTTTGCTATAATAAATACCCCCCAAAAATATATAAAAAAACAAATTTTTTCCTCAGTTTAGGCCGATATGTATTTTTCTACATATTTTTAGTAAAAAATAAATTGCAATAAGCGTATATAGATTGGTTTGCGCAAAAGTTATAGCGTCTACAAAATAGGGGATAGGTTTATCAGATTTTTCTTTATTAGTAATGGCGGCGATCTGCGATTTTTATCGTGACTGCGACCTTGCGGCGGACACATTGGCCACTTTTGACACTATTTTGGGAACACTGTCATTTATACAGCGATCAGTGCTATAAAAATGCACCTATTACTGTGTAAATGACACTGACAGGGAAGAGGTTAAACACTAGGGGGGCGATCAAGGGGTTAAGTGTGTCCTAGGGAGTGATTCTAACTGTGGGGGGGGGATGGGCTTCCACTCACATGACAGCGATCACTGGGAGGCGTAGATCCCTGTCATGTCACTAGGCAGAACGGGGAAATGTCTACAATGACGCATCTTGAAGGGGACGTACCTGTACGCCCCTTTGCCCAGCCGTGCCATTGTGCCGACGTATATCGCCGTGCGCTGGTCGGCAAGGGGTTGAAACATTTTTAAAAATTGTTTTCTTTAACATTTTTTGTTTTTGTTTTGTGTCACCAGTGCAGTGCGGCGTCATCATATGACCGGTGTGGTGATCAGGGACACCGACTGGTGAAAGTAGGTAAAAAAAAAAGATACAAATTGTATCAATTTTTTTCAAACTTTGTTTTCTTTTGTATCACTTTTTTTTTTTTAAGTTTTTTTTTTTTTTTTTTTAACACACTGTGACCAGAGGAATACTTTGTTCCCATAGTACTCTGGGGAAGTGATCGGGATTATTTATTTTTATTTATTTATTTTTTTACACATTATGATTGCTAATACCAGTGAATTTCACCGTTATAAGCAATCATCTTTACTGAATGAAAAGGATTCATTTAGTGTTTACTATTAAGCTTCGCTGTGATTGGCCCCAGCGGGTGAGAGATCGCGCTCCAGCGCAGCCTGTGGGGCAAAGACTAAAATCCCGGGACAAGGGATATGGGAATAACTGGAATCCTTTCTACAAAAACATATACTTTTCCGGAGTCTTTTTATTTTTTATTTATTTTTTTATTTTTTTTAATAAGATCACATTTTATAATAGTTTGTGTCATTTTTATATTTTGTTACATTGATATTTTGCTGAAGTTAAAACATTTCCCGAAATGGGCTGTGGACGGAGGACATGCTACACACGCCCCAAAAAACACCCAGCACAGAGAGCGTGATGACAAAGAATAACCAATCCAGTGCAAGGAAAAAAAAAAAAACCTGCATGTCTGCTTGCATTTGAATGGATGATGGAAGTCAGAAGAACTTCACCTCATTCACTAAGCTCCAGAGCAAATTCACTTGCAAAGTGCCTTTACCTTTAGTAAATCAGCCCCTAAACATTGTTCAAGCAGGATATAGAGAAATACCAAACAACATTGTTTATAAACATTGATCAGACTGGAGATAGAGAGATGCAAAGAAAGCTTGTTTATAAACATTGTTCAGAGAGGTGATAGAGAGATGCAAAATTACATTGTTTATAAACATTAATCAGACTGGAGATATATCCAAAGTAACATTGTTTTTAAACATTGTTTAGACAGGAGATAGAGAGATATAAAGCAACATGGTTTATAAACATTGATCAGACTGGCGATAGAGAGATGCAAAGAAACCTTGTTTATAAACATTGTTCAGAGAGGTGATAGAGAGATACAAAGTTACATTGTTTATAAACATCAATAAGACAGGAGATAGAGAGATACAAAGTAACCTTGTTTATAAACATTGTTCAGAGAGGTGACAGAGAGATGCAGAGTTACATTGTTTATAAACATTGATCAGATTGGAGATAAATCCAAAGTTTTTAAACGTTGTTTAGACAGGAGATAGAGAGATATAAAGCAACATGGTTTATAAACATTGATCAGACAGGAGAAAGAGAGATACAAAGTAACATTGTTTATAAACATTGATCAGACAGGAGATAGATAGATGCAAAGTAAAATTGTTTATAAACATTGATCAGACGGGAGACAGAGAGATTCAAAGTAACATTGTTTATAAACATTGATCAGACAGGAGATAGATCCAATGTAACATTGTTTATAAACATTATTTAGACAGAAGAAAGATACAAAATAACATTGTTTATAAACATTTATCAGGCAGGAGATAGAGAGATCCAAAGTAAGATTGTTTATAAACATTGTTTAGACAGGAGATGGAGCGATACAAAGTAACTTTGGGGGGATTTACTATAACTGGTGTAGACAGAATCTGGTTGGGCATAGTAACCAATCAGTGTCTAACTTCAGCATCTTCTATGAAGCTTTGATAAAAAAAAAACCTAGAAGTTAACTGGTTGCCATGCACAGCTGCTCCAGTCTTAGTAAATTTCTCTCATTGCTTATAAATATTGTTCAGATGATTTTTTTTTTTTATCTGCTCTGTTTCATTCATCTGCAGGTCACAGTTATGAGCTTTAATCTGCATATGATGTTGGTTAAATCAAGAAACCTGACATGTTAAAAAAAAAAAGAAAGTTTTTTTTTTTTTTAATAAAATTTTTTCCTATTTAACTCTATAATAACCCTCAGTTTACCTTTATCAAGCCTAATGAATGCCTTCTTCAACCTCTCCCCTTACCTATTATTTTCCTGCATTTCTATCTCAACTATTTAATCATCATTTAAAGATTTTTTTCTTTTGTTTGTTAACTTTTTTTAGTGTTAAAAGGCACAAAATTGAAAAAAAAAAATCCTTTATTTCATTTTTAATAAACTTTTTAATGCTTTGTACCAGAATCATAACTTTTGGATAAAAAGTAAGTATTTTATCTGCAGTAACAATTTTTTTTTATAACACTTATCAAACTGAAAAAAAGTGTTTTTTTTATTTTGTGTATTTTCTTTGGGGATTGCAAAACAATCCATTTTTGCAAAAAAAAAAAGCAAAAAAAAAAAAGATATGCGTTTCTTTCTTATCTTAAGTAATGACAGCGGTATTGCTGAATAAAGCGTCTCACAGCAGGAATGTACAAATTGCTCTACTCCATGGGGGGAGGGGGGGAGATCAATCATTAAAAAACAAAACAAAAAAAAAACCTTGTTATTAGTAAGTAGAAACGAAAAAAAAAAGAGGCTGAATTCCCTCCTGCGTCATCCACAGAGGTAGTTGGCCTGGGAGCTGACCTTTCCTGCCTGACATGGAAGGAAGGAAGGAAGGAAGGAAGGAAGGAAGGAAGGAAGGAAGGAAGGAAGGAAGGAAGGAAGGAAGGAAGGGAGAGAAAAAGAAGAAAAAGGAAATAAGAAGGATTGAAAAAAGGTAGAAAAAGGAAAGAAAAAAGTAGGATTGAAAAAAGGGAGAAAAGGGGAAAGAAGGAAGGAAGGAAATAATAGGAAAGGAGGAAGAAAGAAAAAGTAGAGGAGGAAGGAAAGAAGGAAAGTAGAGAGAAAAAGGAAAGGAAGCAAGAAGAGTTGAAAAGGGAGAAAAAGGAAAAGGAAAGAAGGAAGAAAAGGAGAAAAAAGGAAGGGAGAGAGAAAAAGGAAGAAAGGAAGGAAGGAAGGAAGGAAGGAAGGAAGGAAGGAAGGAAGGAAGGAAGGAAGGAAGGAAGGAAGGAAGGAAGGAAGGAAGGAAGGAAAGGCAAGGCGGAACGGGGAAATAAAAATGAGAAGGGAGGAAGGAAAGAAAGAAGGAAAGAAAGAAAGAAAGAAAGAAAGAAAGAAAGAAAGAAAGAAAGAAAGAAAGAAAGAAAGAAAGAAAGAAAGAAAGAACGTCACGCCCCAATCCTTCCCCGGACACGTGTCCGCACATCACCAACTACCCGACATCGATCACCGCTGTCTGCTACATTCATCGATCAATAGACCTGAGCATAGCTGCTCTCTGCCTCCTCCTTTCATGTCTCATCACTCAGCCTTCCATGTGGATGATCGGGGATGGAAGGAAGGAAGGGAGAGAGAAATTAAAAAAAAGAAAGGAAGGAAGGAAGAAAAAAAGAAAAGAAAGGAAAGAAGAGGAAAGAGGAAAGGAGAGAGAAAAAAGAAAGGAGGGAAGATGAATTGAAAAAGGGAGAAAAATGAAAAGAAAAGAAGGAAGAAAAGGAGAAAGAAAAAGGAAAGGAAGGAAAAGGATAGGAAAGGCAAGGCAATGAAAGGAGGAAGGGAGAGAGAAAAATGAGAGGGAAAGAGGGAGGGAAGGAAGGAAGGAAGGAAGGAAGGAAGGAAGGAAGGAAGGAAGGAAGGAAGGAAGGAAGGAAGGAAGGAAGGAAGGAAGGAAGGAAGGAAGGAAGGAAGGAAGGAAGGAAGGAAGGAAGGAAGGAAGGGAGGGAGAAAAAGGAAAGGAAAGAAGAAGGAAGTTGAAAAAAGGGAGAAAAAGTGAAAGGAGGAAGGAACGAACGAAGAAAGAAAGGAAAGGACAGAGAAGAAGGATGGAAGGAAGAAAAAGGAAAGGAAGGAAAAAAGGAAAGGAAACAAAAAAAGGAAAGGAAGATGAACTGAACAAGGAAAAGAAGGAAGAAAAGGATAAAAAAAGGAAAAGAAGGAAGAGAGAGAGAGAAAAATGAAAGGAAGGAAGGAATGAAGGAAAAGGATAGAAAAGGCAAGGAAAGGAAAGGAGGAAGGGAGAGAGAAAAATGAGCAGGAAGGAAGGAAGGGAGGATAGAAAAAGGAAAGGAAAAAAGAAGGAATAAAAAAGGGAGAAAAAGGAAGGAAGCAAAGGAGAGAGAAAAAGAAAAGGAAGGAAGACGAACTGAAAAGGGAGAAAAAGGAAAAGAAAAAAGCAAGGAAGGAAGAAAATGAGAAAGAAAAAGGAAAGAAAGGAAGGGAGAGAGAAAAAGGAAAGGAAGGAAGGAAGGAAGGAAGGAAGGAAGGAAGGAAGGAAGGAAGGAAGGAAGGAAGGAAGGAAGGAAGGAAGGAAGGAAGGAAGGAAGGAAGGAAGGAAAAGAACAGGAAAGGCAAGGCAATGAGAGGAGGAAGGGAGAGAGAAAAATGAGAAGGAAGGAAAGAAGAAGGTTTGAAAAAAGGGAGAAAAAGGGGAAAGAAGGAAAGATGAGAGAAAAAGGAAAGGAAGGAAAGGAAGAAAGAATGGAAGGAAAAAAAGAAGGAAGAAAGAAAAAAGGAAGGAAAAAAGAGAGAAAAAGGAAAGGAAGGAAGGAAAAAAAAGGAAAGGAAAGAAAAAGTAAAGGAGACAAGAAGAATTGAAAAAGGGTGAAAAAGGAAAAGAAAAAAAAGAAGGAAGGAAGGAAGGGAGGAAGGAAGGAAGGAATGAAGGAAGGAGGGAAGAAAAGGAGAAAGAAAAAGGAAAGGAAGGAAAGAAGGAAATGAGAGAGAAAAAGGAAAGGAAAGGAAAGGAGAGAGGGAAAGGAGGAGGGGATGAAGGGGGAGAGAGAAAACGGAAGGAATAAAAAAAGAAAAAAGGAAAGGAAAGAGGAAAGGAAAGGACGGACACTGCAGCGAGGTAAAACATTTGGCAGTGTAATGACATTTGTGTCTTTTAGAAGGACGGTGATAAGTCCCCACTTTCTGATCCCAGTTATCACATATACCCTGAAACAGCCACGTAGGTCCCACCCACCACCTAGGCCCCACCCCATTTGTTTATGTTACCAAAGCAGCCCTATGAGGGTCATGGAAGACCCAACACTCTAATCTTCTATAAGTGGCCACAATTTGAAATCATTTTCTACAGTATGTTTTCTGGTATTTTCATTGATGAATATGAACCTAGATTATCATATGATACATAGTTATAATGTACCACAAAAATCCTGAAAGGAAATGTTAATATATTTTGCAGAAATTTGTTTTTTTTTATTGTCACAAAACAAGAAGATTTAGCAGAATAAAAAAAAAGCCTTTTTTAAATCTTCAAATAACTTTGCCATGTTTTGTACCAGAAACATGTGTGTGTAATTTTCCTAAAATGTATACAAAATGTATACTTATTATTAAAGGTATACATTTAAATGTAATTAAAATTCCTAACATTGGTCAAATAAAATAAAAAAAGTATGTCTTTATGTCTGTAGATGCTAAAGAAGATAAAATATTTTTTGCAAAACAATATTGGCAAAAGAAACTCTTTCATCTCCCCCCCCCCCACTCCACTCCACTAGGAATTTCAGCTTTGGTGAGATACTCCCAAAGGGTTAACCACTTCTTAAAGGGATGCAGACCCTGCAACTTTCCTCATTAGAACACCACAAGTGCATCCGCTGATAAACAAAGAAAAAGCCACTTTTATTCAGATTTACTCTGAACTTTGACATAATGAAACAAAGAAAAGCAAGGAAACGACAACAAAGTTTGTTACAATCCTTGCGATGCACATTGACCACCCAGAGGGGGAGTGTTTTTCTCAGTCAAAGTGGAGTTACTCTTTAAGTACTCAGCCTCCCTACTTCCCCTACCCACCTGCATTACAAAACTGTATCTGCTGCTAGATTACAGGCACATGGCATCATTTTTTTGGTCTTTAGGCTCTGAAAAAGTCTCTGAGAATTAGTGATCGTTAACTGCTACGCTTCACAGTTGGAGGTCCAAATGCTTCAGAAAACAAATATTGGTGTTCCTCTCCACGTACCTGTATGTCGTTGGATGTGGGGCTGTGGTACGGCCGGCGGAAAATCTCGGTCATGTTTCTCAGACAGTCCACAGTGGATAGAACATCTCCACTGTAACTGGCTCCTTCCTGAGTGACGTCCACGAGGTTCTGTAGCACTTGCGATACTCCTTCCCCCTTCTGCCCCCTCTGAGCTTTTGTCAGATGATCCCGAATCTGGAACAACCAACACATAACATAATCCCACACTGAGGTTTTCAATATAAACACTCTGCTCAAAAATGATATTATTCAGCTTATGGTAAGTGATGGAACTCTGAACCACCTAATCAGTGTTTAGATATCTTAAAGAGAGGTGGTAAGACTTTGGTGCTTGAGTTCCCAAGTCAATACAAGAGGCTTCCACTCTCCCTGTTGGATTTTTTTTATTGATATCATATCTTAGAGAAGGGGTCTTCAAACTTTCTAAACAAAGGTCCAGTTTACTGTCCTTCAGACTTAAGGAGGGCCAGACTGTGGCCATTGGGAGTAGAAAAGGTCTTGAAGTCAGTGGGAATAAACAATGCCCCATCTTTAGTACTAATGAGAGGAATAGCACCCCATCGTTAGTGTCACTGAGAGCAATTGTGCTCCATCATTGGTGTCGTGGAGCCCCATTGTTGGTGTTATTGGGAGGAATGGTGCCCCATCTTTGGTGTCATTGCGAGGACTTATGCCCCATTATTGTTGTCAGTGGGAGGAATTCTGCCCCTTCATTGATGTCAATAAGGGGAAATTTTGCCCCATTGTTGGTGTCAGTGGATGAAAATAGTGTCCCAAGGGCTTGGATAAAAGCAAGCAAGGGCTGCATCTGGCCCCCGGACCGCATTTTGGAGACCACTGTCTTAAAGAATACAAGGAGGATAGGACGAACACTGCAAGGTGGTCAACACCACCCAATCTTCCAAGGTGGACCAAACCAAAACCAGGATCAATAATGGGGGAACTCCTTTCTGGAGTCCCAGAGAGATGTAATGATCCAACAAGCAACTTAGCCCACCAGACCCCACCAATAACTAAAACTTACAGTAAAAACAGTAGCATTTTGTATTTATCCTTTATAAATATTTAAAGGTTCAGCCCAATCCAAAACTGATATATTATCTAAAGGAAAACATTGGTGGGTTATATAAGCCTTAGGCTTTTTATTCCTCTCAGGAACTCTAGGAAATTGGGCTGTCATCTCTTGTCCATGCACAAAAATAGCTTTATTGAAGAGGAGACTTGAAAACACCATTCTGGACATCACATCCTTTCTCCAGAAGTCTCTCCAGTGGTGATCTGAGTTTCAGGCTCCACCTATGTACTACCAGGTGAAAATTAAAAAAAAAAGCCTAAACAAAAAATGGAAACCAAAGCTTCCATCACATCTAAGGTCTAGAATGGCTAAGAACATACAAACCATCCACAACTCTAGCCTTCATTCAGTGTCCACCTCCCCTCTCTGCCAATCCCTTCTCTGGATTCCAGTCGCCAAACAAACAGAAGAGCTCAAAACACTAACAAAAACATGCAAGATCATCCACAACTCTGCTAATACCTCCACTTGTCTCCACTCCGTGTCCTTCACCCCTCTCTGCCAATCCCTCCACTGGCCTCCACTCAATGTCCTACACTCTTTTCTGCCAATTCCTTCACTGGGCTCCACTCAGTATCTCCCATCCCTCTCTGCCAATCCCTCCACTGCGCTCCATCCAGTACCTTCCACCCCTCTCTGCCAATTCCTTCACAGGGCTCCACTCACTGTTCTCTGCCCCTCTTTGCCAATCCCTCCACTGGCCTCCACTCAGTGTCCCCCAACCCTCTCTGCCAATCCCTCCACTGGCTTTCACTCAGTGTCCTCCACCCTTATCTGCCAATCCCTCTACTGGGCTCCGCTCAGGGTCCTCCACCCCTCTCTACCAATTCCTCCATTGGCTTTCACTCAGTGTCCTCCACCCCTCTCTGCCAATCCCTCCACTGGCTTCCAGTCACAAACCAAAATTTCAAAACACTTACAACAACCTCATAATATCACGCAAACCTTCCACTTTGCTTCTTCCAAGACCTCCTACTCTCTAGCTCCCTTGTCACACCCTACCATGCTCTCCTCCAGGACTTCTCCAGAACCCCTACCATGCTCTCCTCCAAGACTTCTCCAGGACCCCTACCATGCTCTCCACCAGGACTTCTCCAGAACCCCTACCATGCTTTCCTCCAGGACTTCTCCAGGACCCCTACCATGCTCTCCTCCAGGACTTCTCCAGGACCCCTACCATGCTCTCCTCCAGGACTTCTCCAGAACCCCTACCATGCTCTCCTCCAGGACTTCTCCAGGACCCCTACCATGCTCTCCTCCAGGACTTCTCCAGGACCCCTACCATGCTCTCCTCCAGGACTTCTCTAGAACCCCTACCATGCTCTCCTCCAGGACTTCTCCAGAACCCCTACCATGCCTACCATGTAACTGTCTCCTTTATATTGTAAATGGTTGGCGCTATATACTGTAACTCCTGTATAATAATAATAATAACAGCTGCAACATATAACACTTTTATCTTTGGGTTTCGATATAAATAAAGTCCTCCTTCCAATCAGGCAATGTTTTTTCACTGCCTAGCTATGGCAAACAATAGTATTGTATGGAATACTGTTGGCGTGCTTTCACCATAATACCACACTTTCAAGCTCCGAATTCTTTTAGCGCAGGAAAACCTTTGCACAGCCTGAATAATCAGCTCACAAAGGTGCCTATAATTTAGAAGGAATTACGGTGGCCTGCTGGGCACATTACACATCTCAACCGAGGCTCCTCCAATCTGCAAAGAGGCTTTAAGACTCCACAACCTGTGTTATTACTGTGTGCAAAGTGCTTTGGATTACCCAGGAAAAGTGGAGGAACAAATTGAATTAAATGAGAAATAACAAGACCGCGGTGAAATGCCAAAGACTTTTATTTGTTTCTTACCATCTGTTGAATATTCCGGTAGTCAAGGGAGACACATTTGATGTATGTTGGAATCTCCCAGTACGCCTCTCCCACCTCATCCAGAACGCACTTCCGCAGAATTAGACCTGCAAAAGGAACAAGATGCACTTTATCTATAATTGCTGCTTTTTTAAAGAGCACCTGTCTTATATCCCATTGTATGAATGATCAGGAGAATGCATTCTGTTGGGAAATTACAAGTAACATTATTGAGAATGTGGCCAATCCATTCTGTAGATACCAGCAATGTCACCAAGAATTCAGCCTATCTATTCACTAGAGAGTGATGACATCACTGAAAATACAGCCTATCCATTCACCAGAGACCGGTGACATCACTGAGAATGCAGCCTATCCATTCACCAGAGACCGGTGACATCACTGAGAATGCAGCCTATCCAATCACTAGAGACCGGTGACATCACTGAGAATGCAGCCTATCCATTCACCAGAGACCGGTGACATCACTGAGAATGCAGCCTATCCAATCACTAGAGAGCGGTGACATCACTGAGAATGCAGCCTATCCATTCACCAGAGACCGGTGACATCACTGAGAATGCAGCCTATCCAATCACTAGAGAGCGGTGACATCACTGAGAATGTAGCCTATCCATTCACTAGGAACTGGTGACATCATTGAGAATGCAGCCAATCCATTCACTAGAGAGCAATGACATCACTGAGAATGCAGCCTATCCATTCACTAGAGAGCGATGACATCACTGAGAATGCAGCCTATCCATTCACTAGAGAGCAGTGACATCACTGAGAATGCAGCCTATCCATTCACTAGAGAGCAATGACATCACTGAGAATACAGCCTATCCATTAAATAGAGAGTGATGACATCACTGAGCATGCAGCCTATCCAATCACTAGAGAGCGGTGACATCACTGAGAATGCAGCCTATCCATTCACTGGGGAGCGATGACATCACTGAGAATGCAGCCTATCCAATCACTAGAGAGCGATGACATCACTGAGAATGCAGCCTATCCAATCACTAGAGAGCGGTGACATCACTGAGAATGCAGCCTATCCATTCACTGGGGAGCGATGACATCACTGAGAATGCAGCCTATCCAATCACTAGAGAGCAAGTGACATCACTGAGAATGCAGCCTATCCAATCACTAGAGAGCGATGACATCACTGAGAATGCAGCCTATCCAATCACTAGAGAGCGGTGACATCACTGAGAATGCAGCCTATCCAATCACTAGAGAGCGATGACATCACTGAGAATGCAGCCTATCCAATCACTAGAGAGCGGTGACATCACTGAGAATGCAGCCTATCCTTTCACTAGAGAGCGGTGACATCACTGAGAATACAGCCTATCCATTCACTAGAGAGCAATGACATCACTGAGAATACAGCCTATCCATTAAATAGAGAGTGATGACATCACTGAGCATGCAGCCTATCCAATCACTAGAGAGCGGTGACATCACTGAGAATGCAGCCTATCCATTCACTGGGGAGCGATGACATCACTGAGAATGCAGCCTATCCAATCACTAGAGAGCAAGTGACATCACTGAGAATGCAGCCTATCCAAACACTAGAGAGCGATGACATCACTGAGAATGCAGCCTATCCATTCACTAGAGAGCAGTGACATCACTGAGAATGCAGCCTATCCAATCACTAGAGAGCGGTGACATCACTGAGAATGCAGCCTATCCAATCACTAGAGAGCGTTGACCTTAGATTGACAATACATGTAAAGTAAGACTACAATAGAAAGCATGGAAGGAGAAATGTCCCTGGCAGGACAAAGAGTTCTGCGCCCTTACCTGTGGCGTTCCGCGGACACCGCACCTCGCCGATCTCTCCTGCCGGAGTCTCTTGCCAAACGACTGAACCGGAATTTTCCTCCGGGCAAATCTCATGAGGCTCTGAAAAGACAGAGAGATCTCTAGTTAAAGGTCGTGTCTATTTGCCAGCCCGCGCCTCAGGTTTCCAGCTCCTCACTCTCATCTAGCGGTAATGTGGGAGTGATGATTAACTTTTTACTGGCAGAGGGCCGTGCCAGAAGAGAGGCGCACATTAAAAATATCGAAAAATGGTGATAACGTTCCAGATTGTGTCATCTGCTCCTGAATAAATATGCCCGAACTAAAGAAGTTACCATTAATTTATTCCTGGAGTTACTCCTGATAATTAGAGACAAGAGAACTAATCGGACACAAACGGAACCAAACTGGGTCGGTTCACAGACATTATAGATATCGATTGATCTGCCTGTCGATCAACCACAAAAATGGGGCAGCAAGCTTTTTGGTTTTTTTGCTGAAGACCTTTGATGTCTTGCAATATAAATGTACGTTGTGTCTCCAGCCACAGATCACAGCCCAGCACACCAGCCAGTACACCGGAATAGTGGATTTATCAATTTCGTCCCCTCCCCCCAATTGAACCCATAGACAGAGTGCACAAAATGGAACCACAATGAAACAATAAGGAATTTATAAAAGTTGGATTCTAAGAGGGGGTATTTGGTGTCCACTTAACTAAAAGCTTGACCATGATCCACTCCACTGACTCAAGGCCAGCTCTAAACTGACCATTTTCTACCTTTTTAAAGGATCCAGCCCCAAGAGAAAAACATCCAAAATCAAAAGGGGAAGCACCACCCCACCAGATGGGAGGCACATTTTGTATCCATCCCAATATTTCACCGATCCCAAAAACCCCCTACCTGCAAAGTCCCAGATGATATACAAGAAATGAGAGCAGGCCACGCTTTTGGGGCAATCTTCTAGTAACCAGTACAGCTCCTACTTCAGTGACTTCTCCCAATCCACAGTGTCCACCATTCCCCCTTCCCAATCCTTTCATTGGCCTCCACTCAGTATCCTCCACCCCTCCCTGTCAATCCTTCCATTGGCCTCTGCTCAGTGTCCAACACCCTCTCATCCAATCCCTCCACTGGGCTTCACTCAGTGTCCACCATTTCTCTCTGTCAATCCTTCCACTGGCCTCCGATCAGTGTCCAACATCCACTCTGCCAGTCCTTCCACAAACTCCACTCAGTGTCTACCACCCTCCTCTCCCAATCCTTGCATTGACCTCCACTTAGTGTCCACCATCCCCCTCTCCCAAACCTTCCATTGTCCTAAACTCAGTGTCCAACACCCACTCTGCTAATTCCTCCACTGAGCTCCCCTCAGTGTATACCACCCCCTCTCCCAATCCTTCCATTGGCCTCAACTCAGCGTCCAACACCCACTCTGCCAATCCCTCCACTGAGCCCCACTCAGTGTCCACCACCTCTCTCTCCCAAACCTTCCATTGACCTCCACTCAGTGTCCACCACCCCCTCCCCCAATCCCTCCATTGGCCTCCACTCAGTGTCCTCCACCCCTCCCTGCCAATCCTTCTATTGGCCTCTCAGTGTCCAACACCCTCTCTGCTAATCCCTCTACTGGGATCCACTCAGTGTCCACCAACCCTCTCTGCCAATCCCCCCACTGGCCTCTACCAAGTGTCCAACACTCACTCTGCCAATCCCTCCACTGAGCCCCACTCGGTGTCCACCACCTCTCTCTCCCAATCCTTCCATTGGCTTTCATTCAGTGTCCACCACCCCCGCCTCCAATCCCTCCATTGGCCTCCACTCAGTGTCCTCTACCCCTCCCTGCCAATCCTTCTATTGGCCTCTCAGTGTCCAACACCCTCTCTGCTAATCCCTCCCCTGGGATCCACTCAGTATCCACCAACCCTATCTGCCAATCCCTCCACTGGCCTCTACCAAGTGTCCAACACTCACTCTGCCAATCCCTCAACTGAGCTTCACTCAGTGTCCACCACCCCCCTCACCCAATCCTTCCACTGGCCTCTGCCCAGTGCCCATCACCCCTCTACCAATCCCTCTACTGGCCTCCACGAAGGGTCCTTCACCCCTCTCTGCCAATTCCTTCACTGGCCTCTGCTCACCCAATGACAAAAATTCAAAATACCAACAACAACAACATACATAACCAACCACAAAACTGCCTTCAGCTACATCACCAAACTGATTTCAAAAGTCTCCTCTCCACTCCTCCCAAGACCTCCTGCTCTCTAGCTCCTTTTTTACCTCCTTCCATGCTCTCCTCCAGGACTTCTCAAAAGCATCTTCTTTTTTCTGGAATTCCCTACCCCAATTTTTGTCCCAAGACCTCCTGCTCTCTAGTTTCCTCATCACCTCCTCCCATGCTGACCTCCAGGATTTCTCCAGAGTCTCTTGTTTCCTCTGGAACTTCCTACCCCAATTTCTGTCCCAAGACCTTCTGCTCTCTATCTCATTTGTTACCTCCTCCCATGCTTACTTCTCAAAAGCATCTTCTTTTTTTCTGGAATTCCCTACCCCAATTTTTGTCCCAAGACCTCTTGCACTCTAGCCGCCTCATCGACTCCTCCCCTCCTCCCATGCTGACCTCCAGGATTTCTCCGGGGCCTCTTCTTTCCTCTGGAACTTCCTACCCCAATTTCAATCCCAAGACCTTCTGCTCTCTAGCTCATTTGTTACCTCCTCCCATGCTCACTTCTCAAAAGCATCTTCTTTCTTCTGGAATTCCGTACCCCAATTTCTGTCCCAAGACCTCCTGCTCTCTAGCCTCCTCATCACCTCCTCCCATGTTGACCTCCAGGATTTCTCCACAGCCTCTTCTTTCCTCTGGAACTTCCTACCCCAATTTCAATCCCAAGACCTTCTGCTCTCTAGCTCATTTGTTACCTCCTCCCATGCTCTCCTCCAGTACTTCTCAAAAGCATTTTCTTTCTTTTGGAATTCCGTACCCCAATTTCTGTCCCAAAACCTTCTGCTCTTTAGCCTCCTCATCACCTCCTCCCATGCTGACCTCCAGGATTTATCCACAGCCTCTTCTTTCCTCTGGAACTTCCTACCCCAATTTCAATCCCAAGACTTCTGCTCTCTAGCTCATTTGTTACCTTCTCCCATGCTCTCTTCTCAAAAGCATCTTCTTTCTTCTGGAATTCTGTACCCCAATTTCTGTCCCAAGACCTCCTGCTCTCTAGCCTCCTCATCACCTCCTCCCATGTTGACCTCCAGAGATTTCTCCAGAGCCTTTCCCTTCCTCTGGAACTCCTTACCCCAATCAGCCTAGTTATCGCCTACTCTTTCTGCCTCTAGGTGATCCCTGAAAAAAACTCATCTCTTCAGGGAAGCCTATCCCGCCTCCACCTAACAACTGAACTTTTACTTTCTCCATCAACTCACCCCCCCAACAGCCATAGCCTTTTGTATGACTTGTCCTTCCCTATTAGATTGTAAGCTCCCATAACAAGCGGAGCCCTCCGCACCCTCTTGTATTGTATTATAACTGTATTGTCTCCCTGTATATTGTGAAGCACAATCGGTTGGCATTATATAAATCCTGTATAATAATAATAACTCTTTCCCTGCCTCCGTAATGTAGACAGTTATAAAATGGCGTCGCGTTTTATGGAGCGGTGACAGCTTCCTCCATAGAACAAGGTATTCCTGTTGCCTGTCAATCCGTATCTTCCAATTTGCCAATGACGGTGTCATATTGTGCGTTCGGCGGAGTGACAGCTGAGACAGGTGATCCCGGGTAGGTGGGAGTGTGGGAGTTCTCTGCCTCTATACAGTCTGTATTAGTCATGGAGATTATGGAGAGATTATTATTTATAACAAGGATGCCTTTCCTGAGGCTACGACTGGGGGAGACGCTTGAGTGGCCCTCGGGGCCGGTTGTGAAGGGCTCACTGAGAGCGACTCATTATGCGCTGATATGCCAGACAGGGAGCTCTCCGGGGAGTTCTTAGTAATAATATTATTAGTACAGGGATGGAGGATACGAGTGCACAACGCATCTCCGGGGGAATACTGGGAAGAAGAATTTAATGGAGAGATCGCCGGATAGAAGAACCCTCAGAGCTCACAAAGCAATGTTCTCTATGTACAACACACCGCGCTAAAGGGGGCTTAGTGACAAATAGACTTCATCCCAACTGCATGCTTAACTACGTGCAAGTGTGACCCTTCCAAGTATATATTACCTCCCACAGAGATTACAGGGCCCCCCCCACACCCGACAATGCCTTCATCTGCTTTTCTCTCCAGAAGGATGGTGTCATCTTTATTCAGGCATCAACCAGAGTCACCATCTGTTCCCTGGACTGAGATGCTGGCTCAGAGATGATATACACTCTTTTACCAAAAGTATTGGGACACCTGCCTTTACACACACATGAACTTTAATGACACCCCAGTCTTAGTCCGTAGGGTTCAATATTGAGTTTGCTCCGCCCTTTGCAGCTATGACAGCTTCAACTCTTCTGGGAAGGCCGTCCACAAGGTTTAGGAGGGTGACTATGGGAATGTTTGACCGTTCTTCCAGAAGCGCATTTGTGAGGTCAGTCACTGATGTTGGACGAGAAGGCCTGGCTTGCAGTAATTCATCCCAAAGGTGTTCTATCGGGTTGAGGTCAGGACTCTGTGCAGGACAGTCAAGTTCCTCCACCCCAAACTCCCTCATCCATGTCTTTATGGACCTTGCTTTGTGCTCTGGTGCACAGTCATGTTAGAACAGGAAGGGGCCGTCCCCAAACTGTTGGGAGCAGGAAATTGTCCAAAATGTCTTGGTATGCTGACGCCTTAAGAGTTCCCTTCACTGGAACTAAGGGGCCAAACCCAACCCCTGAAAAACAACCCCCACACCATAATCCCCCCTCCCCCCCACACCATAATCCCTCCACCAAATGATTTGGACCAGTGCACAAAGCAAGGTCCATAAAGACATGGATGAGCGAGTTTGGGGTGGAGGAACTTGACTGTCCTGCACAGAGTCCTGACCTCAACCCGATAGAACACCTTTGGGATGAATTAGAGCGGAGACTGTGAGCCAGGCCTTCTCGTCCAACATCAACATACATGTGACAGCCTCATCAAAGCGATCTTAATTACTGAGATAGCTATTGACAGCCCAGGACACTAATGGTAGGAGATCAGCACCTCTGTGCATGTACCAGCAATGCAAACCTGATGGGAGTTTGTGGTTTTAGATGCACTCTATAGACTGCTGGATCTTCAGGGAAGTGTTCCACTCTGCGCCCCCCCAATATACACATGAATAGATTATACAGCAAAACGTTCCCATTGATGTGAAGGATGTTCTTACCTGGGCACTTCTTTTCATTGCATGGCTTGTTTTCCTCGGATGGGCCGGGACAGTCTTGTCCACCATAAAATGGGCCATAGCAGGACCGCTCTCTTCTCTGGACCCCACCATTGCACGTTGTGCTGCAACTTCCCCAGGATCCCCAATCCTGCCACTTCCCATCAACTACAAGGAAAGAAGAATGGGAGATGAGGATGGTGGGGAATGAGGGTCAGATAGGAGAAGATGTAGGGATCAGTTCACTAAAACTACAATGACAAATCAGAGTCTTCATTGTCCCTGAACCCCATTTGTTCTGGGAACCCCAAGTGTCAGTGTGTCATTGTTCTAGGACCCCCCAAATGTCAGGGTGTCATTGTTATGGGACCCCCAAGTGTCAGGATGTCATTGTTCTGGATCCCCAAGTGTCAGGGTGTCATTGTTCTGGACCCTCAGGTGTCAGGGTGTCATTGTTCTGGGGCCCCAAGTATCAGGGTGTCATTGTTCTGGGACCCCCAAGTGTCAGTGTGTCATTGTTCTGGACCCCCAAGTGTCAGTGTGTCATTGTTCTGGACCCCCAAGTGTCAGGATGTCATTGTTCTGGACCCCCAAGTGTCAGTGTGTCATTGTTCTGGACCCCCAAGTGTCAGGATGTCATTGTTCTGGACCCCCAAGTGTCAGTGTGTCATTGTTCTGGACCCCCAAGTGTCAGGGTGTCATTGTTCTGGACCCCCAAGTGTCAGGGTATCATTGTTCTGGACCCCCAAGTGTCAGGGTGTCATTGTTCTGGGACCCCCAAGTGTCAGGGTGTCATTGTTCTGGGACCCCCAAGTGTCAGGGTGTCCTTGTTCTGGGACCCCCAAGTGTCAGGGTGTTATTGTTCTGGACCCCCAAGTGTCAGGGTGTCATTGTTCTGGGACCCCCAAGTGTCAGGGTGTCATTGTTCTGGACCCCCAAGTGTCAGGGTGTCATTGTTCTGGGACCCTCAAGTGTCAGGGTGTCATTGTTCTGGGACCCCCAAGTGTCAGTGTGTCATTGTTCAGGACCCCCAAGTGTCAGGATGTCATTGTTCTGGACCCCCAAGTGTCAGGGTGTCATTGTTCTGGGACCCCCAAGTGTCAGTGTGTCATAGTTCTGGACCCCTAAGTGTCAGGGTGTCATTGTTCTGGACCCCCAAGTGTCAGGGTGTCATTGTTCTGGACCCCCAAGTGTCAGGGTGTCATTGTTCTGGGACCCTCAAGTGTCAGGGTGTCATTGTTCTGGGACCCCCAAGTGTCAGGGTGTCATTGTTCAGGACCCTCAAGTGTCAGGGTGTCATTGTTCTGGGACCCCCAAGTGTCAGTGTGTCATTGTTCTGGGACCCCCAAGTGTCAGTGTGTCATTGTTCAGGACCCCAAAGTGTAAGGGTGTCATTGTTCTGGACCCCCAAGTGTCAGGGTGTCATTGTTCTGGACCCCCAAGTGTCAGGGTGTCATTGTTCTGGGACCCCCAAGTGTCAGGGTGTCATTGTTCTGGACCCCCAAGTGTCAGGGTGTCATTGTTCAGGACCCCGCAAGTGTCAGGGTGTCATTGTTCAGGACCCCCAAGTGTCAGGGTGTCATTGTTCTGGACCCTCTAGTGTCAGTGTGTCATTGTTCTGGGACCCCCAAGTGTCAGTGTGTCATTGTTCTGGACCCCCAAGTGTCAGTGTGTCATTGTTCTGGGACCCCCAAGTGTCAGTGTGTCATTGTTCAGGACCCCAAAGTGTCAGTGTGTCATTGTTCTGGGACCCCCAAGTGTCAGGGTGTCATTGTTCTGGGACCCCCAAGTGTCAGGGTGTTATTGTTCAGGACCCCCAAGTGTCAGGGTGTCATTGTTCAGGACCCCCAAGTGTCAGGGTGTCATTGTTCTGGACCCTCTAGTGTCAGTGTGTCATTGTTCTGGGACCCCCAAGTGTCAGTGTGTCATTGTTCTGGGACCCCCAAGTGTCAGTGTGTCATTGTTCTGGACCCCCAAGTGTCAGGGTGTCATTGTTCTGGACCCCCAAGTGTCAGGGTGTCATTGTTCAGGACCCCCAAGTGTCAGGGTGTATTTGTTCTGGGACCCCCAACTGTCAGTATGTCATTGTTCTGGACCCCCAAGTGTCAGTGTGTCATTGTTCAGGACCCCCAAGTGTCAGGGTGTCATTGTTCAGGACCCCCAAGTGTCAGTATGTCATTGTTCTGGACCCCCAAGTGTCAGGGTGTCATTGTTCTGGACCCCCAAGTGTCAGGGTGTCATTGTTCAGGACCCCCAAGTGTCAGGGTGTCATTGTTCAGGACCCCCAAGTGTCAGTATGTCATTGTTCTGGACCCCCAAGTGTCAGTGTGTCATTGTTCTGGACCCCCAAGTGTCAGGGTGTCATTGTTCTGGACCCCCAAGTGTCAGGGTGTCATTGTTCAGGACCCCCAAGTGTCAGGGTGTATTTGTTCTGGGACCCCCAACTGTCAGGGTGTCATTGTTCTGGACCCCCAAGTGTCAGGGTGTCATTGTTCTGGACCCCCCAAGTGTCAGGGTGTCATTGTTCTGGACCCCCAAGTGTCAGTTTGTGTAGATCTGGGAATTAGGACCCCCCTGTATAAAGTAACGGATAGCGGTCGGTCTCTCACCAGGACATTGCGTTATGAAGCAGTCCCTCATGTCTGACCATTGGCCCTGACACTCCGATCCCCCATATGACGGTCCGTTGCACTCGCGGATTCTCTTCTGAGTACCATTGGCGCAACTGACAGAACAGGCACTCCAGCTGTTCCAATCGTTCCAGTTCCCATCAACTGCCCGACAAAGTATAAAGAGATGAAGATACATGAATGTTATATTTACATCCAATCAAACTGAACCAAGAGCCGGTTCCATGAAATAGATACAAACTGAAACATGAGAGAGATCTGTGAGATGAATGAGGGAAGGAGGAAGTCAGAGAGAGAAATACAGAGAAAGAAGACGATCGATGAGCAGATATAGAATTATAGAATGACTCACTGCGTTTATTTGAAATCCATTTGGAATTGGGGAAAATCTGGCTAATTTGGCATAACAAGTTTTTTTTTTTTAATTTCTTTGATCACGATTAGATAACTTTTCATGCACATAATCCAGCAAAGTCTGTTCTAATTTACCAAGGAAAAAAGATGTGACTTCATGTTCATTTTATTTATCTGATCATAAAATACTCAAAGCTGAGATGTCTTTTTTTTTAGTAATTATTATTGTCACACTTATCACCTCTCCAGGGATCCACCTCTGAGCCTCTTCTCTAGTGAGAAGCTCCAGAACATCCGAATATCGGTGCCATGACCAACCTATCTTATTGGTGCCACCTTAAATTGTGAGGTGACACGTGTAGTGACTCCAAGTTTGCCATTCTGCACCCCCTATGTCCAAGCGAACCCCCCTGTGCCACCTACTGACTCCAAGTTTTCCATTGTGCCCCCCATATCTCCAAGTGCGCCCCCCTGTGCCTTGTGCCATCTAGTCACTCCACGTTTGCGAATGTGCACCCCATGTATCCAAGTGCACCCCCTGTGCCTTGTGCCATCTAGTGACTCCAAGTTTGCCATTGTGCACCCATATCTCCAAGTGCACCCCCTGTTCCCCGTGTCATCTAGTGACTCCAAGTTTGCCATTGTGCACCCCATATCTCCAAGTGCACCCCCCTGTACCCTGTGCCATCTAGTGACTCCACGTTTGCCATTGTGCACCCAATATCTTCAAGTGCACCCCATATCTCAAAGTTCACCCCCTGTGTCATCTAGTGACTTCAAGCGTGTCCTTGTGCACACCATATCTCCAAGTGCACCCCCCTGTGCCCTGTGTCATCTGGTGACTCCACGTTTGCCATTGTTCACCCATATCACCAACTGCACCCCCAGTGCCCTGTGCTATTTAGTGACTCCAAGTTTGCAATTGCACACCCCATATCTCTAAGTGACCCTCGTGCCCTGCATCATCTAGTGACTTCAAGTTTTCCATTGTGCACCCCATATCTCCAAGTGTACCCCCCTGTTCCCTGTGTATCCAGTGACTTCAAGCTTGCCATCGTGCACCCCATATCTCCAAGTGCACCCCCCTGTGCCCTGTGTCATCTTGTGACTCTTAGCACTCTCTGTGCACTCCCACACCCCTCCATAACTCCTTCATCTCCAAGCATCCTCTAATACCCCACACCCCTCCATAACTCCTTCATCTCCAAGCATCCTCTAATACCCCACACCCCTCCATAACTCCTTCATCTCCAAGCATCCCCTAATACCCCCCCCCCCCACACCCCTCCATAACTCCTTCATCTCCAAGCATCCTCTAATACCCCCCCCACACCCCTCCATAACTCCTTCATCTCCAAGCATCCTCTAATACCCCCCCCACCCCTCCATAACTCCTTCATCTCCAAGCATCCTCTAATACCCCCCCCCCACACCCCTCCATAACTCCTTCATCTCCAAGCATCCTCTAATACCCCCCCCCCACACCCCTCCATAACTCCTTCATCTCCAAGCATCCTCTAATACCCCCCCCACACCCCTCCATAACTCCTTCATCTCCAAGCATCCTCTAATACCCCCCCCACACCCCTCCATAACTCCTTCATCTCCAAGCATCCTCTAATACCCCCCCCCACACCCCTCCATAACTCCTTCATCTCCAAGCATCCTCTAATACCCCCCCCCCACACCCCTCCATAACTCCTTCATCTCCAAGCATCCTCTAATACCCCCCCCCCCACACCCCTCCATAACTCCTTTATCTCCAAGCATCCTCTAATACCCCCCCCCCACACCCCTCCATAACTCCTTCATCTCCAAGCATCCTCTAATACCCCCCCCCCACACCCCTCCATAACTCCTTCATCTCCAAGCATCCTCTAATACCCCCTCCCACACCTCCATAACTCCTTAATCTCCAAGCATCCTCTAATACCCCCCCACCCCACCCCTCCATAACTCCTTCATCTCCAAGCATCCTCTAATACCCCCTCCCACACCTCCATAACTCCTTAATCTCCAAGCATCCTCTAATACCCCCCCCCACACCCCTCCATAACTCCTTCATCTCCAAGCATCCCCTAATACCCCCCCCCCCACACCCCTCCATAACTCCTTCATCTCCAAGCATCCTCTAATACCCCCCCCCCCCCCACACTCCTCCATAACTCCTTCATCTCCAAGCATCCTCTAATCCCCCCCCCACCCCTCCATAACTCCTTCATCTCCAAGCATCCTCTAATACCACCCCACCCCTCCATAACTCCTTCATCTCCAAGCATCCTCTAATACCCCCCCCACACCCCTCCATCTCCAAGCATCCTCTAATACCCCCCACCCCCACACACACTCCTCCATAACTCCTTCATCTCCAAGCATCCTCTAATCCCCCCCACCCCTCCATAACGCCTTCATCTCCAAGCATCCTCTAATCCCCCCCCCCCCCACCCCTCCATAACGCCTTCATCTCCAAGCATCCTCTAATACCCCCCCCCACACTCCTCCATAACTCCTTCATCTCCAAGCATCCTCTAATACCCCCCCACCCCCCTGTATTCTGTGGACTGTCCTTCTCTCAGTGGACAGGGACCATTATCATTATTATGATATATTCTATAATACTTTTATCTCTCGGAGCAAAGTACAGAATGATGATAAATACTGAGGGGAGGAGCAAAGTACAGAATGATGATAAATACTGAGGGGAGGAGCAAAGTACAGAATGATGATAAATACTGAGGGGAGGAGCTAAGTGCAGAATGATGATAAATACTGAGGGGAGGAGCTAAGTGCAGAATGATGATAAATACTGAGGGGAGGAGCAAAGTACAGAATGATGATAAATACTGAGGGGAGGAGCAAAGTGCAGAATGATGATAAATACTGAGGGGAGGAGCAAAGTACAAAATGATGATAAATATTGAGGGGAGGAGCAAAGTACAGAATGATGATAAATATTGAGGGGAGGAGCAAAGTACAGAATGATGATAAATACTTAGGGGAGGAGCAAAGTACAGAATGATGATAAATACTGAGGGGAGGAGCAAAGTACAGAATGATGATAAATACAGAGGGGAGGAGCTAAGTACAGAATGATGATAAATACTGAGGGGAGGAGCAAAGTACAGAATGATGATAAATACTGAGGGGAGGAGCAAAGTGCAGAGTGATGATAAATACTGAGGGGAGGAGCAAAGTACAGAATGATGATAAATACTGAGGGGAGGAGCAAAGTACAGAATGATGATAAATACAGAGGGGAGGAGCTAAGTACAGAATGACGATAAATACTGAGGGGAGGAGCAAAGTACAGAATGATGATAAATACTGAGGGGAGGAGCAAAGTACAGAATGATGATAAATACAGAGGGGAGGAGCTAAGTACAGAATGATGATAAATACTGAGGGGAGGAGCACAGTACAGAATGATGATAAATACTGAGGGGAGGAGCTAAGTACAGAATGATGATAAATACAGAGGGGGGGAGCTAAGTACAGAATGATGATAAATACTGAGGGGAGGAATATGGAAGATGTGGACAGGCTTCACGTGGACGGGTACCACTGTATGTAGAATTAGACACGCGTGGCACATGGATGGTGTAGAGCTCCACTCACCTGGACATAAGGCAATGTTACAGAACTTGGTCTGCTTCTCGGGTCCTTTGCACTGATCCCCCCCATACTGAGGCGGGTTACAGGTGCGCGTCCTCTCCCGAAACCCCCGTCCGCACGTGGACGAGCACAGACTCCAGGGTGTCCACTCATCCCACGTCCCGTGTACTGTGACAACAGAGAGACAACAGCGGGTTACACACTCCACACCAACACATGGAGGTCACCTGAGGGACAAGTATAACTCATCAAAATTCACTCCTATGCCTCAAAAAATAAATAAAAATCCTAAAAAAATAAAAACAAAAAACAAAAACATAATAAAACCACTATTTTTAGCTATCAGGATTGGAACAGGAGAGAAAAAAAATTATACAAACCTTTAATACAAATGATAAAGTTTCACTGTCAACAATTGTTAGATAAGCCTCTATTTCACAGATCCTTTTTATCATAAGTCATCACAATTTTACTCCTATGCCCCATACAATAAAAAAAAAAAAAAAGAAAAAGCCATAAAAAAAAAATCATAAAAAATAATAAACCCACTCTTTTTAGCTATCAAAATTGGAACAGGAGAACAAAAAAAAAAAAAGTTAAAATTATACAAAAGTTTCAATACAAAAGATTCATTGTCACAACTTGATCGATAAGCCTCTATTTTACTGGATGTATTTTTTTTTTTATTATAACTCATCAAAATTTCGCTCCTATGCCTTATAAAATAAAATAAAAAAAATGAAAATAAAAAACATTTAAAAAGGTGAAAAAATTCTAAAAAATAGAAAAAAAACATACAAAGTATACAAACTTTCAATACAAATGATACAGCGTTTCAATGTCACCACTTGATAGATATGTCTCTTTTCCATATATTTTTAATATAACTCATCAAAATTTTACTCTGTGCCTCATTAAATAAAAAAGTCCTAAAAAAATAAAAATAAAAACTGTATTTTAAGCTATCAGAATTGCAACAGGAGAAAAAATAAAAACATGCAAAGTTTTAATGTCGCCACTTGACAAATAAGCCTCTATTCCACAGAACCTTTTTTTTTATAATAACTCTTCAAAAGTATACTCCTATGACTGATAAAATACAATCAGAATTGAAACAGAATCAAAAAAATATACAAAGTAGAAAAACTTTCAATAGAAATGATACAAGGATACAAGGTTTTAGTGTTACTACTTGATAAATAAGCCTCTATTTTGCAGAACCTTTTTCATTCAAAATTTCACTCTCATGCCTCATAAATGAAAAAAAAATCCTAAAAAATCCTAAAAAAAAAAAAAAAAAAAAAAAAATCCAAAAACATAATAAAGCCACTATATTTTGGCTATCAGAATTATAACAGTACAAAGTATACAAAGTTTTGATGTCACCACTTGATAGATACGCCTCTATTTTACAGAACATTTTTTTTAATTATAACTCATCAATATTTCACTCTTATGCCTCATATATTAAAAAAAAAACAATATATATTAAAAACAAATAAATAAAAAAAATCCTGAAAAATAATAAAACCACAATTTTTTGGCTATCAGAACTGGAACAGTAGAAAAAAAAACATACAAAGGATACAAAGTTTTGATGCCACCACTTGATAAATAAGCCTCTATTTCTTATTATAACTTATCACATTTTCACTCCCATTCCTCATGGAAGAATAATAATTAAAAAAAAAATCCTAAAAAATAATAAAACATCCTTATTTATTTTGGAAAAGGAGAAAAAAAAACATATAAATGATATAAGGTTTTGGTGACACCACTTGATAAATAAGCCTCTATGAAATGTTCTGCTCTTACATATTTGGCGTAATAGGAGGAGCTACATTGTATGTCAGCCCTGCATTGTATCGCGGCCCTTCTCACACACTTCTCACACTCTAACCATCTCTCTCGCTCGTTACCGGCATCGCCATGACAACCGTCTTCTGGAATTACTATGTAAATATATGCCAGCAATAATATTGTTCCTGGGAAGGTGTAGCAGTGTGGAGTAAATGACGGCCTTATTAAATATTCACATATTTATTGCTTACTACTTCATGTAAAATATTGCCGCGCTCAGTAATTATAAAACTTCAAAAAGAATTCAGGATGTAATATCGGCTACAAATTACTCGTTAGATGTACCTCAGCGTGAGGAGACTTGAAATCTCTCAGTGTGATACAGAAACGCCGAGCAAAACCTCCTCTGTGTCTTCCGAACTCGTTAAATAAATGGCCGAAGCCTTCCACGCCACGGATAAAAACTAGAAATGAATTACGAAACACGGCGAGTCTGTGCAGACGCTTCGGTAATGATCTGACTTGCTGGAGGAGCACGCTGGATTTAATTGAAGACATAAAGCAACCATGGAAAAAAAATCCCTCATCAGAACAGGTCCAAATTTATTTTCATTGTCTCTGTGTCCCCACCGGCAGATTAATCCCCACTTCCTGTCCTGGTGACACGAGGTCAGGGTCCAGGAAGTGAGGGAAAATCTCCCAATGGGAGGTTCTAAACCCTCCTCATTGATGCAGGCTCTAACCCCCCCCCCCCACTGTTGTAGGTTCAAATTCATTCACCTGACATTTCTTCTAACCCTTCCCACTATGTAGGTTCCAACCCCTCCACTCTAATCTAGGTTCTAACTCCTCCCCACTGATCTAAGTTCTAACTCATCCCCACAAATGTAGGATCCAACCCCTCCACTCCTCCCCACTGATCTAGGTTCTAACTCCTCCCCATGAATGTAGGATCCAACCCCTCCACTCTAATGTAGGTTCTAACTACTCCCAATGATGTAGGTTCTAACTCAACCCACTAACATTGCTTATAACTCTCCCCACTAATGTAGGTTCTAAGCCCCCCGCCACTGATCTAGGTTCTAACTCCTCCCCACTGATCTAGGTTCCGACTCCTCCCCACTGATCTAGGTTCCAACTCCTCCCCACTGATCTAGGTTCCAACTCCTCCCCACTGACCTAGGTTCCAACTCCTCCCCACTGATATAGGTTCCAACTCCTCCCCACTGATATAGGTTCCAACTCCTCCCCACTGATCTAGGTTTCAACTCCTCCCCACTGATCTAGGTTCTAACTCCTCCCCACTGATCTAGGTTCCAACTCCTCTCCACTGATCTAGGTTCTAACTACTCCCCACTGATCTAGGTTCCAACTCCTCCCCACTAATTTAGGTTCCAACTCCTCTCCACTGATTTAGGTTCCAACTCCTCCCCACTGATCTAGGTTCCAACTCCTCCCCACTGATATAGGTTCCAACTCCTCCACACTGATCTAGGTTTCAACTCCTCCCCACTGATCTAGGTTCTAACTCCTCCCCACTGATCTAGGTTCCAACTCCTCTCCACTGATCTAGGTTCTAACTACTCCCCACTGATCTAGGTTCCAACTCCTCCCCACTAATTTAGGTTCCAACTCCTCTCCACTGATCTAGGTTCTAACTACTCCCCACTGATCTAGGTTCCAACTCCTCCCCACTAATTTAGGTTCCAACTCCTCCCCACTGATCTAGGTTCCAACTCCTCCCCACTGATCTAGGTTCCAACTCCTCCCCACTGATCTAGGTTCCAACTCCTCCCCACGGATCTAGGTTCTAACTACTCCCCACTGATCTAGGTTCTAACTTCTCCCCACTGATCTAGGTTCTAACTCCTCTCCACTGATCTAGGTTCTAACTACTCCCCAATGATCTAGGTTCCAACTACTCCCCACTGATCTAGGTTCCAACTACTCCCCACTGATCTAGGTTCCAACTCCTCCCCACTGATCTAGGTTCCAACTACTCCCCACTGATCTAGGTTCCAACTCCTCCCCACTAATCTAGGTTCCAACTCCTGCCCACGGATCTAGGTTCCAACTCCTGTCCATGGATCTAGGTTCTAACTACTCCCCACTGATCTAGGTTCCAACTCCTCCCCACTGATCTAGGTTCCAACTCCTCCCCACTGATCTAGGTTCCAACTCCTCCCCACGGATCTAGGTTCTAACCCCTCCCCACTATAGTCGGTTTTAAGCCCCTTCCAATAACACAGGCTCCAAATCCTCCTGGCTGACATTGGTTATATCTGCTCTGCACTCTCCAAAAAAACTTGTTTTATCTCTATCTGTGTTCCCTTCTGACAGATTTGGCCTCACATAGCGACCCAACAGAAGCGGATCTTCCAATTCTTACAAAACCAACAAAAATGATATATATATTCAGAAAAAGGATGTTCAGCTTCCATCTTTCCAAGAAATTCTGAAAAAATCGAATCATCAAATTATCAGCAAAACAAATGTGGGAAATCATCAATATTATTATTATTATTATTATTGATAAGTAAAATCTCTGCAGTGCAGATCTCTCCGGGTTCTTTCATTTGATTAGAAATGTGATAGAAATGGGGATCAGCGGCTCGGAGCCGCTTCATAAACGCAGCAGATTGTGTGAATGATTGTGTTCTGGGAACAAACGGCGAAGTAGCATTTCTGACCTTTTATAAATTGGCGGTCGTGTCATGGCGGGCCAAAGATCAGCGCACCTCCGATTATAACATTTATAAAAAATAAAACACACAGAATAAATCACATTCTCTGATTTGCTTATTAGAAAATGTTAACTTTGGTAATAAAAAATAAAGTGCATGTCAGCCCTTATAATGGACCTTTCTTATATCCTCCTTTTCTCTGCTAAATATTAAATATCCCACAGAAAGGGTTCAATCCCTGTGCTGCCAGCAATTAGTAAATACATAGGAAGGATTCTATTTGTTTGGTTTTTTTTTACAATTCTTCGGTCTCTTCCTGGTTTCTGGCCTAGACCAAAATGATGTCATACATCCCAGGAGTCTTCATAGGAGAAGGGGCTTTCTCAGCTAAGCAACCTCTCTTGCCTGCATGCCTGAGCTAAGGGCTGATGGATTTCATGAAGTAAATGCTTCGTGAATTATCTGCCCTTAGTCAAGATGGCTACAGCTAGAAATGCTAACTCCTCTCCACTAATGTAGGTTCTAACCTCTCCCCACTGATCTAGTTTCTAACTCCCCCCCACTGATCTACTTTCTAACTCCTCCCCACTGATCTACTTTCTAACTCCTCCCCACTGATCTACTTTCTAACTCCTCCCCACTGATCTACTTTCTAACTCCTCCCCACTGATCTACTTTCTAACTCCTCCCCACTGATCTACTTTCTAACTCCTTCCCACTGATCTACTTTTTAACTCCTCCCCACTGATCAAGTTTCTAACTCCTCCCCACTTATCTACTTTCTAACTCCTCCCCACTGATCTACTTTCTAACTCCTCCCCACTGATCTACTTTCTAACTCCTCCCCACTGATCTACTTTCTAACTCCTTCCCACTGATCTACTTTTTAACTCCTCCCCACTGATCAAGTTTCCAACTCCTACCCACTGATCTACTTTCTAACTCCTTCCCACTGATCTACTTTTTAACTCCTCCCCACTGATCTAGGTTCCAACTCCTCCCCACTGATCTACCATCTAACTCCTCCCTACTGATCTACTTTCTAACTCCTCCCCACTGATCTACTTTCTAACTCCTCCCCACCGATCTAGTTTATAACTCCTCCCCACTGATCTAGTTTATAACTCCTCCCTACTAATGGAGTTTATAACTCCTCCCCACTGATCTACTTTATAACTCTTCCCCACTGATCTACGGAGACATGGATGGAGACATGGATAGATAGAGACATGGCTGGAGACATGGATGGATGGAGACATGGATGGATGTAGACATGGATGGAGACATGGATGGATGGAGACATGGATGGAGACATGAATGGATGGAGACATGGATGGATGGAGATATGGATGGAGACATGGATGGATGGAGATATGGATGGATGGAGACATGGATAGAGACATGGATGGATGGAGACATGGATGGATAGAGACATGGATGGATGGAGATATGGATGGAGACATGGATGGAGACATGGATGGAGACATGGATGGATGGAGACATGGATGGACACATGGATGGAGACATGGATGGATGGAGACATGGATGGATGTAGACATGGATGGAGACATGGATGGAGACATGGATGGATGGAGACATGGATGGATGTAGACATGGATGGACACATGGATGGAGACATGGATGGATGGAGACATGGATGGAGACATGGATGGAGACATGGATGGATGGAGACATGGATGGAGACATGGATGGATGGAGACATGGATGGAGACATGGATGGAGACATGGATGGATGGAGACATGGATGGAGACATGGATGGAGACATGGATGGATGGAGACATGGATGGATGGAGACGTGGATGGATGGAGACGTGGATGGATGGAGACGTGGATGGATCAATGGAGACATGGATAGATGGGGAAGTTTGTTTTGAATACTAAAAAACATTTAACTAGCGTTTTTGGTTTGTGATGCTCAGATACAATTTACTTCGACTTTAAACAATATTATCTAGAAGATTAGACAGAATATCAAGTAGGACTGGTGAATGAACCAAGGCACCATGTCCCCAGAGTTAGCATCTTCTCAAGAAAAATTGTATATTATCAAGAAGGTAAAAAAAAATCCTAAAAAAAAATCTAAGAAATAAAAAAATCCAAAAAAATAATAAAAACACTATTTTTAACTAACAGAATTGGAAATGAAGAAAAAAAAAACATACAAAGTATATAAAGCTTTAATGTCACAACTTGACAAATAAGTCCCTATTTCACAGAACCTTTCTTTTATTGTAACTCATCAAACTTTCACTCCTATGCCTTAAAAAAATCCCAAAAAATAAAATAAATCAGAATTGGAACAGGATAAAAAAACATACAAAGTAGAAAAATATTCAACACAAATGATACAATGTTTCAGTGCTACTACTTGGTAAATAAGCCTCTATTCTGCAGAATCTGTTTTATTATAACGCATCAAAATTTAACTCTTATGCCTCATGAATTAAAAAAAAAAAGAAAACTAAAAAATCCTAACAAATAATAAATAAAATCCTAAACAAATAATAAAACCACAATTTTTTTAGCTGCCAGAATTGCAACAGTGAAAAAAAAAACACACAAATGATACAAAGTTTCAATACAAAGTTTTGATGTCACCACTTGATAGGTAGGCCTCTGTTTCACCAAACCTTTTATCCAAAAAAACTCAGGCATGAAGGCAGGAGGGTGTGTTTAGCTGAGAAAGCCCCTTCTCCCATAAGGATGTATGACAAGTGTGTTAGGACTACAGAACTCCTCCTCCTAGTATATAGGGATGAGGACAAAGAGAGGTGTTCTGTAGTCCTGTCCAAGGGTGACAACAGTGGTCCATGATTACAGCACACTGAGTGAGCGTTGTCACCCTTGGACAGAGAGTGTGTTTACTGGCAGGATCACCAGGGGAACATGAAGGGGGAGAAAAGCTGAAAAAAGAAAACTAAAGCAGCCACCACATTTAATGACTAGTAAGTTGCAATATAACACATTTTTGGGTTTAGGCTTCACTCACTCACCTTTTTTACAGGCATTTGGCATTTTTTTTCTTTTCAGCCTGTAAACACCCCTCCATGTTAGCCTATGGGGTAGAGCTGCACGATTCTGGATAAAATGAGAATCACGATTTTTTTTGCTTTGAATAAAGATCATGATTCTCGCGGCGTAACATCATCTTTCACATTATAATTCATTGAAGTTTATTTTTTCCTAAAAAAATTGCTTTTGTAAGACCGCTATGCAGATACAGTGTGACATAAAATATTGAAACGAATGCCATTTTATTCTCTAGGGTCTCCGCTAAAAAATATATTATGTTAGTAAAAAATACCGATTTTAACTTGTGAGCAACAAATGTCAGAAAAAGGCGTGGTCTTTAACCCCTTAAGCCCCGAGCTTCTTTTTGAGATCTGTTGTTTACAAGTTAAAAATCAGGGGTTTTTTTTGCTAGAAAATTACTTAGAACCCCCAAACATTATATATATATTTTTTCAGACACCCTAGAGAATAAAATAGCGGTCATGGCAATACTTTATCTCACACTGTACTTGCGCAGCGGTCTTACAAACGCAATTTTTTTGGGAAAAAATACACTTTTTTAAAATTAAAAAAATAAGTCAGTAAAGTTAGCCCAATTTTTTTTTTTCACTGTGAAAGATGATGTTACACCGAGTAAATTGATACCCAACATGTCACGCTTTAAAATTGTGCCCCGCTTGTGGAATGGCGACAAACTTTGGAACTCAAGAATCTCCATTGGCGACATTTAAAAATGTCTACAGGTTACCAGTTTAGAGTTACAGAGGAGGTCTAGGGCTAGAATTATTGCTCTCACTCTACCGATCACGGCGATACCTCGCATGTGCGGTTTGAACACTGTTTACATATGTGGGAATGACTTATGTATGCGTTCACTTCTTCAGCGGGATGGGACGCTTTAAATTTTTCCTTTTTTTTTTTTAACTTTTTTTTTTTTTTTTACACTGTCCATTTAAAAAAATAAAATTTGGGTCATTTTTGTTCCTATTACACAATGAATGTAAACATCGCTTGTAATTAGAAGAAAAAAGCATAACAGGTCTATTCAATGTGAGATAGGGGGTCAAAAAGACTTCAGATCTCATATTTACACTAAAATGCAACAAAAAAAAAAATTCAAATCCACCGTAGAGACCACTTTTATCTGAAAGAGGACCTTCCGCCATTTTTAAAAATACCGGGGTTATGGCAGCTATCTGCTACCATAACAACGCTACTTGGAGTCAAAGTACCGACGTATAACGAGCAGTAAGTGGTTAAACTGACCTCATTTACAGACTGAAGTTCATCCCTTTGATGGAAAAGAACCAAATGAGACAATGTTTCTCTTTATCACAGCTGAGTGTTTTTTTTTTCTTTTGACAGCTCTGAGCAGAGAAGGTTCTGCATTTGTTACATAGAATCGGGGAAATGCTGCATTAACCACTTCAGCCCCAGGAGGGATTTACCCCCCTTCCTGACCAGAGCACTCTTTGCGATTCGGCACTGCGTCACTTTAACTGACAATTGCGCGGTCGTGCGACGTGGCACCCAAACAGAATTGACGTCCTTTTTTTCCCCACAAATAGAGCTTTCTTTTGGGGTATTTGATCACCTCTGCGTTTTTTTTTTTTTTGCGCTATAAACAAAAAAAAAAAAGAGGGTGGGGGTCATCTTCCCCTCACTCGTCTCCATGCCACTGACGTGAGAGGATCCGATCGCCTGCGCCGCTGCCGACGGCTACAGTAAACGGCGGAGGGCACCGGAGCATGGCGGGAGAGGGGGGACCTCCAAATCCGCCGGCAGAGACCACTATTATCGGAAACCGGACCGCCGGCCAAAGAAGAGGATACCGGGATTATGGTAGCTAGCTTCTGCCATAACAACGATATTCCTCTTCAAATTTAGGACGTATATATCGGCGTGCGGCGGTCCGGAAGTGGTTAATTATTCTTACTACTGTATTCCATAGGCTGTTTTTTTTTTAAAATGTTGAACATGTGACCAGAAGCAGAGGACTAGAAGCTCCTCCTGCTTATGTTTCCCTGAAGACAGGCTGGGAGAGAGCGGGGTCATGTGACAGCTGGATATCCATTAGGAAAAAGGAACTTATTATTTTCCGCACCATAAGACGCACTTTTTCCCCCCAGAAATATGGGGGAAATGTCTCTGCGTCTCATGGTGCAAATATACGACAGGCAACGCCCCCTCACCGCCAACAGCACCACCCCCCCCATGGCAACGTCCCTGGATGAGAGACAGGAGAGACCCCCCCCCGTGGGCGCCAGGCGATCTCTCGACTGGGCCTGACGCTGTTCCTGAGACAGAAGACATTTGGCCACTCAGGGTGCTCTGTCTACTGTCAGGGAGATGAGATCACATCAGGTCACTATGCGTTTATGACAATGGTCAGGCTGCATTTCATGGGCACTGGAAAATAATTTAGTACACCATTTGGTTCAGAATATATTTTTCTTGTTTTCCTCCTCTAAAACCTTGGTGCGTCTTATGGTCAGGTGCGTCTTATGGTCAGGTGCGTCTTATGGTCAGGTGCGTCTTATGGTCAGGTGCGTCTTATGGTCAGGTGCGTCTTATGGTCAGGTGCTTCTTATGGTCAGGTGCTTCTTATGGTCAGGTGCGTCTTATGGTCAGGTGCTTCTTATGGTCAGGTGCGTCTTATGGTCAGGTGCGTCTTATGGTCAGGTGCGTCTTATGGTCAGGTGCTTCTTATGGTCAGGTGCTTCTTATGGTCAGGTGCGTCTTATGGTCAGGTGCGTCTTATGGTCAGGTGCGTCTTATGGTCAGGTGCGTCTTATGGTCAGGTGCGTCTTATGGTCAGGTGTGTCTTATGGTCAGGTGCGTCTTATGGTCAGGTGCGTCTTATGGTCGGGTGCGTCTTATGGTCGGGTGCGTCTTATGGTCGGGTGCGTCTTATGGTCGGGTGCGTCTTATGGTCGGGTGCGTCTTATGGTCGGGTGCGTCTTATGGTCGGGTGCGTCTTATGGTCGGGTGCGTCTTATGGTCAGGTGTGTCTTATGGTCAGGTGTGTCTTATGGTCAGGTGTGTCTTATGGTCAGGTGCGTCTTATAGTCAGGTGCGTCTTATGGTCAGGTGTGTCTTATGGTCAGGTGCGTCTTATGGTCAGGTGTGTCTTATGGTCAGGTTTGTCTTATGATCAGGTTTGTCTTATGGAGGGAAAAATACGGTAGATGTTTTTTTTAAATTAAAATAATGAAATAAATAAAATAATTACAGAGCCGTCATCCATACAGAAATAGAAGGGACAATGGAAATGATGCAGCGTGTGTTTAGTATCCCTTTAAGCTCCTTTGGTGGAGTGAAACGCGTTAGATTGGTTATTGTACCGGGTGTTAAATCCTTTTCGTTTACAATGAACTCCAATTATTTTATGGTGAATGTTTCTTTTTTATGGGGGGACTTATGTGATGGACAACATTTTTTTTTCATTAGTTTGGAAGATAAGAACGCCAATCGTCAGATCTCTGAAGAAGACGGCGAGTGTGAAAATCCCGGATCGGACTGGTAAATGGATCTGAATGAAGGATGATAATGGGCAGAGGCTGGGGATTGATGGGGGCCGGTCTGTGCTGGAAACTGATAAGATAAGGCAGGCTAGACAAGCAAGATAATTAAGAACCCATCTGACACAACGGGCAACTAAAGCTGGTCGGGGTCAATAGGGCAGACAGAAAAGACAAAGAGGAGCCATAATAATAACCTTATCATGGCGACTGTCATAAAAATCAATGGAAGAATTCTCTATGGGATGGCACAGACCTAGTCCTATAATGTGCCTACTCAACCCAATTATGGACATTCAGGAAAAGCTGACTACTTCCAGAACATCCCATAATAACAACAACCTTGTCACAAGAAGCTCAGTAATCGCGATGGAATTAAAGGATGTTAAAAGATACAAGTGATATACATAGTAAAGTGTCCAATACATTTTTATCTCTTGTTTTACTCTGTACATCACTTGTATCTTTTAACATTCTTTTCTGGTTTCATCAGTCTATCAATTAAGGGGTGTGGTTAATTGCTCACAGGTGCCTTTTTAACTGGTTGTAGGACTCAGTCTGAAGCTGTGGAGCTTGGTGTAAGTGGAGCTGGATTAAGTGGGAGTTAAACACAAGAGTTAAGCAGGCCATACACGGTCGAATTTCGAACAAATTTTCTTTTCAAAATCAGAATGTTAGTTTTTTTTGTGATCCGATGGCGCCATCATTGATTTTCGAAATTCGGCCGACCAAGCCTTCAATTTCACCTCATGTTGCTACAGAAAAGAATTTTCGTGGCTGGGAATCTTCTTTTCTCTCCGTAAATTTTCTTTTCTTATTACATTTCTCGCACGATTCTCCCATCATTGATTAGAAAATCGTTCGTTTTTGTAAAAATTTCCAACATGTCCGATTCCTAAAATTTGATTGCCACACGAAAATCGGCCGTTGTTGCAGGCCACTAATGGTGCGAAATTCATATGAAAATTCTTTCATTAGATTTTCGAAAGAAAATTCTTACGAAATTCGAACCGTGTATGGCCGGCATTAGAGTATACAAGTCTTGGTGTTTGTTTGCTGTTTGCTGTCTGTTGCTGTTTGCTGTCTGTTGCTGTTTGCTGTCTGTTGCTGTTTGCTGTCTGTTGCTGTCTGTTGCTGTTTGCTGTCTGTTGCTATTTGCTGTCTGTTGCTGTTTGCTGGGTTGCTTTTTGGGGGCTTTTCCTTTGCCTTTTGCTGTCACTTTTTAAATAGCTCTTTTTTTTTTTTTTCCTGGTTTCATCAGTCTATCAATTAAGGGGTGTGGTTAATTGCTCACAGGTGCCTATTTAACTGGTTGTAGGACTCAGTCTGAGCGTGCTCAGTCTGAAGCTGTGGAGCTTGGTGTAAGTGGAGCTGGATTAAGTGGGAGTTAAACACAAGAGTTAGAGTATACAAGTCTTGGTGTTTGTTTGCTGTTTGCTGTCATTGCTGTGCTTCAGGATTTGGTGTCTTATTTCACCCGTTATGAGCCGGCACAGGTTGTTACTTCATCAGTGTGAGTGATACATTGTAACACCGATGCCAAAACCGCTCCACACTAATAAAGCAGAGTGACAAATCTATACATTTATTACTGTGTCATTTTCATCCCAGAGATGACTTTCCACCATTAATAATTATTATTATACACATTACCCAACAAATGCCCCTGTTTTATTTTATTTTACAGCATCTCGGCTTATTGACTGTCTTCTTTTCCAACAAATTCATGGATCTACTCCATGATGACCATGTTTTATGTTTTATGTTTTATGTATATTTTATGTTTTATGATTTATGTTTTATGTATGTTTTATGTTTTATATTTGCTCTTATAGCCCTGATGAAAGGGGGGGGGGTTGCCTCGAAACTCGCTGTTTTTATATGACTTTTTTTTTAGAATGATCTTGATTTGTTCATTTGGTTTTGGTCCGGCACTCCATTAATACATTTTAGTTAACCTCTTCACGCCGAGCGCACACAAATCTGTGGCCTCCCTGTGGGCGGGCCTTGCTGCAGAGCGGATGCATATTTGAGTGCCATAAACGGCAATAGAGCTGTTCTGGACCAGTTACCAGCGGCTAACTCCCCACTTGTGATCGGGAGCTGTCCAATCACGTGACCGCCGTGACAGCCAATCAGCCTCTCGGGATTCTAAACCCCTTAAAGGGCCAGCAGGGGTTAATGAAAGGAATCACTTAAACTTCAAATGTTCTGCAGCTTATTATTAAAATACTGACCAGTGGAGGAGCGTCCATTAAGGGTGCAGGGTGCTGCCCCCTCTCTCCTCGCCAGCCCCTCTATGTAGATGGATAGATTCATGCATTGCATGAATCTATCCGCGGCTGCCTCCACCGCCCCCTATTCAGGCATCCGCCCCCTTTTCGGACACCGGGCGCCTGAATTACAGGGGCGGGGGTGTTTTTGAAGCACCTGATTGGAGCCAGAGGCTCTAATAAACTTCAAAAAAGGTGAACTGCGAGCGCAAAGCATTGCACTCACAGTCCACCCAGGTGTGTTAGAAAAGCAAACGAATATTCACTTTTCTAACACTTAACTGCCTCTCCACCAATCAGGCAGTGCAGGTCTGATACCCGTCACCTGATTGGCTGAAAGGACAGGCTCTGCGATTGGACGCCTATCGGGAGGAAGGAAGGAGACGCATGGAGGATGCAGGAGCCACTGCCTGACCCGCTGCAAGGTACCCCAGCTCACCGCCGGCACCCCCTGCCTGCTCCACCACTGAGATAGGGTAAGTGCCAGGCAGACGAAAGTGGAGCGGGGGGGTCACAGTGGGGCATTTGATGGGCACAGTGGCTGCATTTGATGGGCACAGTGGCTGCGTTTGATGGCACCATGGCTGCGTTTGATGGGCACAGTGGCTGCGTTTGATGGCACAGTGGTTGCGTTTGATGTGCACAGTGGCTGCGTTTGATGGCACAGTGTCTACCTTTGATGGGCACCGTGGCTGCGTTTGATGGCACAGTGGTTGTGTTTGATGACACAGTGGCGGCATTTGAAGGGGCACAGTGGCAGCATTTGATGGGCACAGTTGCTGCTTTTGATGGGCACCGTGGTTGCGTTTGATGGCACTGTGGCTGCGTTTGATGGCACTGTGGCTGCGTTTGATGGCACAGTGGTTGTGTTTGATGGGCACAGTGGCTGCATTTGATGGGCACAGTGGCAGCATTTGATGGGCACAGTGGCTGCGTTTGATGGGCACAGTGGCTGCGTTTGATGGGCACAGTGAGGCTGCAATTGATGTTTTTTTTCGGAATTTTTCAGTTTGTTTGTGCCCCCCCAAAAATTTTGAGCACCGGCCGCCACTGGTACTGATGCTAAAAGATCAGCGAGGTCGGTGATTACGCCCCATCCTCCCACATCTGGGACCCGTTCTTGTATCTGGATATGGAGGAAGGTCAGTATACGCCGAGCGGCATTTATAAACCGGAGATACAGACATGATGGATCACCACCAGAATTAACTTCATTTTAAAAGTCTCTTGTGAGATGTGACGTCATCGCGGGTCCGGCGTGGAAAGGGGACGTCTCAAGGTCATTGCTGTGCTTCAGGATTTGGTGTCTTATTTCACCCGTTATGAGCCGGCACAGGTTGTTACTTCATCAGTGTGAGTGATACATTGTAACACCGATGCCAAAACCGCTCCACACTAATAAAGCAGAGTGACAAATCTATACATTTATTACTGTGTCATTTTCATCCCAGAGATGACTTTCCACCATTAATAATTATTATTATACACATTACCCAACAAATGCCCCCGTTTTATTTTATTTTACAGCATCTCGGCTTATTGACTGTCTTCTTTTCCAACAAATTCATGGATCTACTCCTAAAATGTATCTAAACCCCCCCCCCCCCCCAAAATTATACCGTATACCGCAATTACACTATATTACCAAAAGTATTGGGATGCCTGCCTTTACACACATATGAACTTTAATGGCATCCCAGTCTTAGTCCGTAGGGTTCAATATTGAGTTGGCTCCGCCCTTTGCAGCTATAACAGCTTCAACTCTTCTGGGAAGGCCGTCCACAAGGTTTAGGAGGGTGTCTATGGGAATGTTTGACCATTCTTCCAGAAGAGCATTTGTGAGGTCAGCCACTGATGTTGGATGAGAAGGCCTGGCTCGCAGTCTCCACTCTAAATTCATCCCAAAGGTGTTCTATGGGGTTGAGGTCAGGACTCTGTGCAGGCCAGTCAAGTTCCTCCACCCCAAACTTGCTCATCCATGTCTTTATGGACCTTGCTTTGTGCACTGGTGGGCAGGCATGTTGGAACAGGAAGGGACCATCCCCAAACTGTTCCCACAAAGTTGGGAGCATGAAATTGTCCAAAATGTCTTGGTATGCTGACACCTTAAGAATTCCCTTCACTGGAACTAAGGGGCCAAACCCAACCCCTGAAAAACAACCCCCCATCATAATCCCCCCTCCACCAAATGATTTGGACCAGTGCACAAAGCAAGGTCCATAAAGACATGGATGAGCGAGTTTGGGGTGGAGGAACTTGACTGGCCTGCACAGAGTCCTGACCTCAACCCCATAGAACACCTTTGGGATTAATTAGAGCGGAGACTGCGAGTCAGGTCTTCTCCTCCAACATCAGTGCCTGACCTCACAAATGCTCTTCTGGAAGAATGGTCAAACATTCCCATAGACACCCTCCTAAACCTTGTGGACGGCCTTCCCAGAAGAGATGAAGCTGCTATATTGTAAAGCGCTGCGTAAACTGTTGGCCCTATATAAATCCTGAATAATAATAATAATAAGTTATAGCTGCAAAGGGCGGAGCCAACTCAATATTGAACCCTACGGACTAAGACTGGGATGTCATTAAATTTCTATATGTGTGTAAAGGCAGGCGTCCCAATACTTTTGGTAATATAGTGTATAATGTGATGGTGACAATGGTGGTGAGCTGGGATCCATTGGGTTCCTTCAGTCTAAGATGGCCGTTCACTACTAGAATTGGGTTCAAAGATTTTTTATCATTTTAACCAGTTTGAGTCCAGAGCAATTTGCTTTATTTGTCGCATACATGTAAAAATCTTCATTTTTGGCAATAAAATTACTTAAGCCCCCCTAACATTATATATTTTCTGAAAATAGAGGCCCTGTAGAATAAAAAAGGCGATAGGTGAAAATTTATGTTTCACGTGATATTTGCGCAACTGTTTTTTAAATGTAAATTTTCCAGAAAAGATATAATAAAATACATTTTGGTGCAAAACCACAACATATAATACCCATTTTATTGTTAAAATATAAAAGATGAGGTTACATCGAGTAAATAGATACCAAACATTTCATGTCTTATAATTGCGTCCTCCCGCGATATCGCCAAAAACGATGGTGCCCAAAAATCCCCGTAGGTGGAGCTTTTTAAGCCATTACAGCTCATCAATTTAGAGTGAACGAGGAGCTCTTGTTCTAGAATTATTGTTCTTAATCTGATGTTCGTGTGGTGCGACCGCGGGTTACATACGTGGGCACACCCTGGGCTTGCGTTTGCGCAGGTATGCAGGGCAATGGGGGGTTTCAATCTTTTTTTTTTTCATTTTAATATATTTTATCATCTTTTTTTTTTTTTTTACTTTTTTAATTAGCCACAGCGATCACATGGTACCATGTGCATCGTTAGCTGTGATTGGCCACCATGTGATTAGCTGTGGCCAATCACAGCTAATCACAACAAAACACAATGAATGAATCAGTCACATTCAGGGGCGGACTGACAACTCATTGGGCCACCGGGCAATAGGAGATTATGGGGCTCCCAGGCAATAGATTATGGGGCCACACAGTATACACACAGACACACAATATACACATACAGTATACACACACAGAATACACATACACACACTGAAAAGGTACTGGAGAGGTGGGGCAGCTATAATCTTGGGATTTTTTAAAAACAGATTTTTACATACTGTCCCTGGTTTTATTGAGGCTGGCAACCCTGATGGGGCCCCTTAGTGGCATGGGGCCCTCGGGCAGTGCCCGAGTGCCCCCGGTCACATTCAGTAAAAATGGTTGCTTATAACAGTGAAATTTACTTGCATTAGCAATCGTAATGTGTAAAACGAGAAAAAAGCCGATCACAGCCCATCTGCACCATGTGATTAGCGGTGGCCAGTCACAGCCCATCTGCACCATGTGATTAGAGGTGGCCAATCACAGCCCATCTGCACCATGTGATTAGCGGTGGCCAATCACAGCTAGACACAACAAAACACAATGAATGAATCCGTCTCATTCAGTAAAAATGGTTGCTTATAACAGTGACATTCACTGGCATTAGCAATCATAATGTGTAAAAAAGAAAAAAAAATCCCGATCACTTCCCCAGAGTCCTATGGTAACATTGTATAGCTCTGGTCACATTGTGTTAAAAAAAAAAAAAAAAAAAAAAAAAGAAACCCTGCGATTGCTCGGGTGATGGTAGTGAAGGGACATTTTCCTATCAGTCTGAGGAAGACGGTAGAGAAAAGTAGAAATCTGCAACTTTGCTGAGATCCTTGCAATGTAAATATATTACCGATAGAGGAATTTCCCAATAAAACTGGATTTCCGCTTTAAATGCCCACTGATGACTTTTTATGACTTTTTATGACGTCTTTGTATATAATGAGGATAATGGGGACGCGGATTTTTCAGCTCTCTCATCACGTCGGTATAAGACTGTGGGCACATTAATACCTGGACAATCACACCGCCCCCCCCCCGTGTGTGTGATAGGAGTTGTCAGGAGACATTTATGCTTGGCGGCGGGGGGGCAGCTGCCACCTTTCCCCTGAACCAGCGTGCCACCATGGGAGAAGTAATTCCAGGATTCAGAGAGCAGAGAGACAGACAGATGAGAACAAACCTCGCTTCTATGGGGAGAAACGCAAATTCTGGTGTTAAACAGCCACAAAAACTGAACTTCAGGTCCGATAAAGAAATAAAGAAGAGATCGATCGTAAAAAGGAGAAAAGGAAATAACACACTTCCTACCCAGCGAGGGGGGGGGGGGATACATGAAATAAATACCCCACCAATCCAGTACCACCATTTCCTATCAATTATTTTTTTTTTAAGCAAATCCTTTTTATTATTTTATATGAAGACAACATTTACACAATACGAACAAAACCACAAAAATAGAAAATCACACCAAACCAAAAACCCAAAAGATAAAAAAAAAAAAAAAAACAAACCACCCCCTTTCAACAAACCCCACCCTCCCACCGCTCGGTCAGAGTATATATATATATATATATATATATATATATATATATATATATATATATAGATAGCACCAAAAAAAGAAAAAGAAAAAAAAAAAACAATATCCAGTATTACAAAGTACACAGTACACATTGGTTGACATCATACCCAAGTTGTAGATTGAAGCCATCTAGACCAGATGAGATCAAACTTATTCATTCCTATCAATTATTAAATGAATAAACATGTGCAGTTCGTTTTATTCTGAATAAATATTTAGACAAATTTTTCATTATTTGGAGACTCGGATATGTCTGAATACCCGAATTACAGTGCAAATGAAGTTTACCGAATGCTCCGAATAACAAAACGAAATTCGTTCGAATTTACGAGATTCAAATCAAATTTTACACCGAATTCCATTTGAATTTGAACTGTAAACATGTTTCTGAAATCAAAGATTGTGTGTTATTAGAGGACCATTTCCAAATAATGCTGTTTTTGTTAGGCCAAAAGGTGATTTAAAGAGTCATTGTAATCATTTGGTGAACATTTATCTTTTGTTTGTTCACTTTGCCACATTTGAATCGAAAAAATAAATAAATAAATGAATAAATAAAAAATCGAAAATTTTCAATTCAACCGATTTGACATTTATCGATGTTTCGAAACATTTTTAAAAAAATCTGTAAATTCAAAAGGAAATTTGAAAAATACATAAAACAAATTCCGAAAATGAATTCTGAAACAAAACTAAACAAAACACATTTTTTTCGTCATGTCTAGAAATGAATGCCCAGCTCTTGACATCTATCAGAATCCCTCACCTCACTATCAATGTATCTATTTCCCACTTGTGTATACAAAATCTATTCTAAACATGAAAACAATAATCTTATATAAAATGTATCTATGTATGCAAAATGATCCGACGTGTATAATAATAAAAACTGATCGTTAAATACACCAATTGGGAATCAGCGTGTTCTATCAATTATTAAATGAAAGCCCAGGGCTTGAAATGTATATAACAACAACATACTGTAACTATCAATGTATTGATTTCTATTTGTCTGTACAAAATATATTCCAAACATGAAAACAATAAAAATGTACTCATATAAACAAAACAATCCGGCATGTAGAAGAATAAAAACTGACCATTAAATAATCATCCCACCAAGTGGGTGCCAACATGTTCTATCAGTTCTAAAATGAATACCCAGCACTGTAAATGTATCAAACTACATAACTATGATTGTATCCAATCCCCACATGTCTATACACAATGTATTCCAAACATGAAAATAATAAAATGTATTCATATGCACAAAACAACAAAAATGCAACATGTATAAGAATAAGAAACGGATCCTTAAATAATCATCCCACTAACTGGGTGCCAGCATGTTCTATGAACTCCGAAATAAATACCCAGCACTATAAATGTACCAATCTACATAACTGTGATTGTATCCAATCCCCACATGTCTATACACAATGTATTCCAAACATGAAATTAATAAAATGTATCTGCTGCATATAAAATGTATCAATATACACAAAACAATCTGCCATATACTGTAGACTGTTAAGACCAACTATTAAATAGACAGTCCTGCAATACTTTCTTCTGTGCAGTCTTTTTTTAATATAAATTATTATTATTATTATTATTATTATTATTATATAGGATTTATACCAATTATTATTACCAATATTATTACCAATAGTCTGCATGGCATGGCAATAGTCTGCTGCAAAAAGAAGGGGGGGCGGTACAGGTACAATATAATTTAATAACAGGGGGTAAGGAGGACCCTGCTCCTGAGCACTTACAATCTAATTATAAGTAAAAATAAAGAGGAAGAGGAGGAAAAAGAAGAAGAGGAGGAAAAAGAAGAAGAAGGAGAAGGAGAAAGAAGGAGAAAGAAGGAGAAATAATAAGCAGGAGGAGTAAGAAGGAGGAGGAGAAAGTAGAAGAAGGAGGAGGAGAAAGAAGAAGAAGAAGGAGGAGGAGGAGAAAGAAGAAGAAGGATGAGGAGGAAGTAGAAGAAGAAAGAGGAGGAGGAGAAAGGAGAAGAAGCAGGAGGAGGAGAAAGGAGAAGAGGAAGGAAGGGGAGAAAGAAGAAGAAGAAGGAGGAGGAGAAAGGAGAAGAGGAAGGAGGAGGAGAAAGAAGAAAAAGGTAGGAGTAGGAGAAAGAAGAAGTGGAAGGAGGAGGAGAAAGAAGACGACGAGGAAGGAGGAGGAGAAAGAAGATGAGGAAGGAGGAGGAGAAAGAAGAAGAGGGAGGAGGAAGAAGCAGGAGGAAGAAGGTGGAGGGGAAAGAAGAACAAGAAGGAGGAGGAGGAAGAAGAAGAGGAGAGACAAGGATAAAGACGAAGAAGAAGCAGAAGGAGGAGGAGAAAGAAGAAGAGGAAAGAGGAGGAGAAAGAAGAAAAAGGAACGAGGAGGAGAAAGAAGAAGAAGAAGGAGGAGAAGGAGAAAGAAGAAGAGGGAGGAGGAAGAAGGAGGAGGAAGAAGAAGAGGAGGAGGGGAAAGAAGAACAAGAAGAAGGAGGAGAAAGAAGAAGAAGAGGAGAGAGGAGGAGAAAGAAGAAGAGGAAGAATGAGGAGAAAGAAGAAGGAGGAGCAGAAAGAAGAAGAGGAAAGAGGAGGAGAAAGAAGAAGAAGAAGGAGGAGGAGAAAGAAGAAGAGGAAGGAGGAGGAGAAAGAAGAAGGAGGAGGAGGAGAAAGAAGAAGGAAGAGGGAGGAGGAAGAAGGGGGAGGATGAGGAGAAGGAAGAAGCAGGAAGGAGGAGGAAGAGAAAGGAGGAGGAGAAGAAGAAAATATTATTATTATTATTTAATATAATACATAAATGAATAATAATAAGTTGAGCAATTCACTGCTCTGTTGAATAGTGTACCAGTCCAACTTGACTTTTTTTAACTGAAAAGGTCAAATGACTTTTTTTTTTTTTTTACAATGTAACATGACTGTTAGGAGGAAATATCTCCCATTCTTCCTTTAGCTCTTCAGTAATGTATCCTAATAATGCCATAGAATAGAGAGAGGGAGCTCCATGACTGTCATAACGGGAGAGCCAGCCGGATGAGGCACATATGGAGACAGGTAATAGTTGGAGCACAACACTCTGCTTTTATCTGATTATAATAAAAATAATTTTATACTCTGGGGATCCAACTCTTTCCAATGTACATTATTGATGGAATAAAAGAACGATGAGTTAGAGGAAGATCGGGAACTTTTCTTACTTAGTCATGTTACAATGTGGAAAAACGAAAACTGACCCTTTCACATAAAAAAGCTGATATTGGTTAGAGGTGTGAACCCTTTAAAGAGTAACTCCACTTTCACTGAGAATAAGCCCCTCCCCCTCTGGGTGATCGCTGTACATTGCAGGGAATAAGCCCCTCCCCCTCTGGATGATCTCTGTACATTGCAGGGAATAAGCCCCTCCCCCTCTGGGTGATCTCTGTACATTGCAGGGATTGTAACAAACTTTGTTGCAGATTTCTACTATTTGTCATTCGGAAGAAATAGCCGTTTGTTTCTCTGTGTCTGTGTCTGTGAATGGGAGTGACGTGTAAATATTACGTGTACATTTTCAGTTTTTTTTTTGTTGTTTATTTAGCAAAAGAAAAAAAACCCCAGTGATGATTAAACAGCAGCAAAAGAAAGCTCTAATTGTGTGAAAAAATGCTAAAATTTTCATTTGGATTGTGTTTTATAACCGGGCAATTGTCATTCAAAATTGGCCTGGGCAGGAAGGGGGTGAAAGTGCCCGGTATTGAAGGGGTTAAAATCCCATCCAAACTAGGAACGCCCCAAAAACGCACTGGAGAACACATGTCCTTATTGAGGGCCAGTTCACAAGATAGAAACGCAGTCTGGATACATTCCAGTTGTTTTTCTGCATTCGCATTTTTGACGCGTTTTTGATGCATTGCAGTTCATTCCCCTCCTCTTTTTTCTTAACCATAAATAAGGACTTGTGTGTTACGGTGCGTTTTTGGTGCGTTCTGGTGCATTTTTAATGCGTTTACAGTGCTCCAGTACAGTCCAGTGCTGGAAAAATGCAGCATGTCCTACTTTTTTTTTTCTGGAACTAGAACGCACTGGTGTGAACTATGCCATTGAAAACCATATAACCTACTTTCCATGCGTTTTTGATGCAGAGAAAAAAACGCACTGGACTGCATGTGGTGTAAACTGGCCCATCCATATGGGGTGCAGGGGTGCCAACCTGCTAATCCATGTGCCCGGCCCCTAATCTACATGCAGGGCACCAGACAAATGGATTTCAATGGGTTTTTTTTTTTTTTAGAAGCACATGATTAGAGCCTGAGGCTCTAATTGGCTTCAAAAAAGGGCGGGCTCAGGGCGCAGAGCACTGTGCCCCGAGTCTACCCAGTTGTGTGACTTTAGCGAATTAATATTCACTTTTGTCTTCCCGGTTCTCCTCCCGGCCAATCAAGAAGCAGGTCCTGAGACCCGTTACCCGATTGGCCGAGTGGAGAAGTGATCCTCTTGGCCGCTGAGGAGGGAGGAGACGTAGGGGAAGCCGCCGAAGCAGAGGAGGAGGAGGGAGGAGACGTAGGGGAAGCCGCCGAAGCAGAGGAGGAGGAGACGCAGGGCGAAGCCGCCGCCCGCCCGGAGGAAGCAATGCCGTGACCCAGATGGGGTAAGTGCGGGGCTGATGACCAACCGACCTGTAGGGGGGAGGGGGAAGCCTGTGACCTGACTGACCGGGTGGTGGGGGGTGTCGGTGGGTGGATTGTTTGCCACCCCCCCAAAAAAATATACCACCAACCACCACTGCCCTTTAAGGTTAAGAGAAAAAGAGAGGGGAAAAAAACGCACCGGACTGCATCAAAAACGCACCAAAAACACGTCAAAAACGCCTATGCAGAAAAGCATCTGGAAGGTATCCGGACTGCGTTTCTATGGTGTGAACTGGTCCTCAGAAAATGTTGGGATGTTGGTATTCAGCGGGTGGGTAAAGAAACCCGGTGGTTATATTAGTCATTGATATCGATACATTTTACATGATACATATTTCTACATTTATATTTTTGCTTTCATGTTCGGAGTATTAAGGGTTAATGTCACCCCGGGGCGGTTTCTCCAGCACAACTGCCACTCCACATAGGAGAAACACGACAAACATATAAGAAACATAAAAGCGATAAAACATCCACCACATTCCAGTTCTTTACCATTAATAGTAATCAAAAATGTTCATTTATCAGTGGAGCTGGAACGCAGGCGGCCCTGAATCCCTGCGGAACCCAATCAACATTCTTTGACTTTAAATATCCTTGCATTCCATAGTTAGAAGCGATTAACTAAACCTTTTCTTCTTTTAAGAAAACAAAATTTGCATTGCCCCCGATGTGGCACCTGGAGGGGGCGTCACCCTGCCGGGGCTGTATGGGCAGCGAGGGGCTGATCGCTTTACCTGGACAGACGGCGGAATTGTTGCATTGCTTGTGTTCTTTCAGAGGTCCGCTGCAATGGGTGCTGTACGAGGACGAGACGCAGAACCGCGTCCGGGATTTCAGCCCTTCCCCGCAGGTGGTGGAGCATACGCTCCATGGAGACCACTCCTCCGCCGCCGGGTCTCCTGTACAAGACAAAATGACATTTTCTGGATTCAGAATTGATATGAACTTTTCATTCTTCCTAATCGTCCAATAAGAAAACGTAATAAAAACGAATCCGCCAGAAAGAGTAGAATTCAGTTAAAGGGTCAGACCACCGAAAACTGATATTAAACAACCTGACGGTCTCTTATAGCACCCGCTGTGCCCATTATGAGGGGTTCCCACCATCCCTGTGCTGAGTTCCCGGGTCTGTACACCCGCTGTGCCCATTATGAGGGGTTCCCACCATCCCTGTGCTGAGTTCCTGGGTCTGTACACCCGCTGTGCCCATTATGAGGGGTTCCCACCATCCCTGTGCTGAGTTCCCGGGTCTGTACACCCGCTGTGCCCATTATGAGGGGTTCTCACCATCCCTGTGCTGAGTTCCCAGGTCTGTACACCCGCTGTGCCCATTATGAGGAGTTCCCACCATCCCTGTGCTGAGTTCCCGAGTCTGTACACCCGCTGTGCCCATTATGAGGGGTTCCCACCATCCCTGTGCTGAGTTCCCGGGTCTGTACACCCGTTGTGCCCATTATGAGGGGTTCTCACCATCCCTGTGTTGAGTTCCCGGGTCTGTACACCCGCTGTGCCCATTATGAGGGGTTCCCACCATCCCTGTGCTGAGTTCCCGAGTCTGTACACCCGCTGTGCCCATTATGAGGGGTTCTCACCATCCCTGTGTTGAGTTCCCGGGTCTGTACACCCGCTGTGCCCATTATGAGGGGCTCCCACCATCCCTGTGCTGAGTTCCCGGGTCTGTACACCTGCTGTGCCCATTATGAGGGGCTCCCACCATCCCTGTGCTGAGTTCCCGGGTCTGTACACCCGCTGTGCCCATTATGAGGGGTTCCCACCAGCCCTGTGCTGAGTTCCCGGGTCTGTACACCCGCTGTGCCCATTATGAGGGGTTCCCACCATCCCTGTGCTGAGTTCCCGGGTCTGTACACCCGCTGTGCCCATTATGAGGGGTTCTCACCATCCCTGTGCTGAGTTCCCGGGTCTGTACACCCGCTGTGCCCATTATAAGGGGTTAATTTTGTTTATTGAAAAATCTTACAAACAACAACTTATATACAATAAAGCCATAATAAATAAATAAAACATATTTACAAAATAATTAAATATGATAATACAAAACAAGAACATAATAAATGGTACAAACCAAATTGCGCACAACACAATCCCTACCGGAGAGCCAGACTAAGGAACATCACCGTCACCATGCATGGAGCCTTTTATCAAAAATAGATTTCATCTTGAAAATCTAGGGGAGTGAATCAAGAATACAAAGAAAAGCCGCACACCCCGAGATCAACAGGCAGCAGCTACAGAGTCCTGATATTCCTCCACGCCCTTATCCAGGCCTCCTGCTGCCACCTGCCTTTCTCAAGACCCCGAAACTTCCCAACCTCACCCAGAATGTCCTGCACCACCACTTCGACAGGGAGGATTTTACTCCGTAAGGATACCTGACACCGTGCACTCCATGTGAAATAACGGACTACTAGACTAACTAAAAAAAGTGTTTCCAAATCATAATCCCGACGAGTCTGGAATGCCCCATACACCCACTCTGCATAACTCATATGGGGGAGGAAGGGTATACTCAGAGCCCTCCCCACCCTCTTGATCCATGGACTCCACCACTCCTCCACACTCCACTCTCGGGCAGCCCCGATCACTCATGGAAAGAAACTTCAAGTTGCCCTTCACATATAGTTTTCCATGAAAGGCAAGCCAAGCCTGATCCCTAAACTTCATTGGGATTCTCTCCAAATTAATCAATCGCAAGCCCACCCCCAAAACCAGGCTTGGGCAAACCCTCAAGGCCAGTGGCTCGCAAAAAGCAGAGCTCATGATCCACTTACTTGCCACTGCCGAAGCATTTTCAAACACGGGGCAACATAAGCCGGGAGCTGTTCATGCCTGACCCTCAGGCTTCTCACTGGCCCACCATTTTCCCAGTCTCGCAGAAAGGGCCTAAACCAGGACTGGAAAATACCAACCCACCCAGGCGGCCTCTCTGCCAACATGTTACCAAGATTGTACTTCAGAAACATCAGAGAGAAAAAGACTACAGGGTTGACCATCCCTAGACCACCCTCCCGCCTAGGAAGGTAAGTCACATTCCTTTTGACAAGGTTTATTCTGTTCCCCCATAACAGCTGGAAGAAACAACTATAGATCCTGGTATAGAGAGAAACTGGCAAAATGCAAACAAAACTGACATACAGAAAAAATCGGAATCAGGTAAGTCTTGATCAGATCAACCTTTTCCCTCAAGGAAAGCTGCCAACCCTTCCAGCTTGCAGCTTATGCAGAGTGGGTCTGCAATCTCTGACCATCTCTTGTATTATGTCTGCAGTCTCTGACCATCTCTTGTATCATGTCTGCAGTCTCTGACCATCTCCTGTATTATGTCTGCAGTCTCTGACCATCTCCTGTACTATGTCTGCAGTCTCTGATCATCTCCTGTACTATGTCTGCAGTCTCTGATCATCTCCTGTATTATGTCTGCAGTCTCTGATCATCTCCTGTATTATGTCTGCAGTCTCTGACCATCTCCTGTATTATGTCTGCAGTCTCTGATCATCTCCTGTACTATGTCTGCAGTCTCTGATCATCTCCTGTACTATGTCTGCAGTCTCTGATCATCTCCTGTATTATGTCTGCAGTCTCTGATCATCTCCTGTACTATGTCTGCAGTCTCTGATCATCTCTTGTTGCATGCTATCAATCTCTGACAGTTTTCTGTAGCATTACATTTACTGAATGATATTTATGGCCCTTTGGGTATTTCAGGGGCCACAGTTAGAGCCACCATATCAAGTACATTGGGCACTGCTACTTTAGACAGTAGTGTCCAACAGACAGCACTAAACACCTGACAGAGGTCCAAACCGTTTATTACTCCAACCAATGTGAAGAATGTATTCTGGCTTCAGATAGACTTTAATCATAATGGATGGCGTTGGCTGGTAATGAGGTTCTGGTTAATTGCCATCCCTCTGAAGATGCCGTGGCCTTTTTCGAATCTCAGAGTTCTTCAGCTCCCGGTGCAGCGTCCCTCCTCCCAGTAACTCATCCTGAGTGCAGAGACGTCGTGCCGGTCACCAAACTGCTAACGCAGCTGTTTTCAGGAGTAATTTTCTCCACGCTCTCCTCTTCGCAGCTGGGAGCTTGTCGGTGAAATATAGGACGAGCTTAGGTACCCACTGGGAAGACGGAGAGGAATTTTCTGCAAAAAGGCCGGCAGCAGGTGGCAGCTTGGAAAATATAGAAATAAACAGAAAGGGGGGGGGGGGGATGTTCGGCTGTTGGAAGGTTCTTTGTCATGTTATTCCTTGGATACCACGCCGGTCTTCTCCCACTGGTGACTTTAGGGCCACGCGCTTCGCTCAGATATCGTTAATCTAAATTTATCTTTACAGATGCGGAGAAATAATTTATTGGTGAGAGTTTTGACAGCTGCAAAATCTCAATGTATCATAAATACAAACCCAGAACCCAGAGCACCAAACTGCCATAGAAAACCCAACCGGATCCATAAACCTTCACAAAAATGTTATTTATGGGGATCACCAATAAGGAGTGAAATAGAGCCGAGTCTATTGGTTATCAAGGCCATTCTCCACCTCTGGAACCTCCTTCCTCAACCAGGATTTGCATGGAACTCTAAGGTCCCTCCAGAGGTTGCTAGAGCTTTCTTGAGTTCCTTAACCCCAATGTAAGGAGCATTATTCCCACTGCCCACCAATGTAAGGAGCATTCTTCCCACTGACCACCAATGTAAGGAGCATTCTTCTCACTGATCACCAATGTAAGGAACATTCTTCTCACTGATCACCAATGTAAGGAACATTCTTCTCACTGATCACCAATGTAAGGAACATTCTTCCCACTGATCACCAATGTAAGGAACATTCTTCTCACTGACCACCAATGTAAGGAACATTCTTCCTACTGATCACCAATGTAAGGAACATTCTTCTCACTGATCACCAATGTAAGGAGCATTCTTCTCACTGATCACCAATGTAAGGAGCATTCTTCTCACTGATCACCAATGTAAGGAACATTCTTCCCACTGATCACCAATGTAAGGAACATTCTTCTCACTGATCACCAATGTAAGGAGCATTCTTCTCACTGATCACCAATGTAAGGAGCATTCTTCTCACTGATCACCAATGTAAGGAACATTCTTCCCACTGATCACCAATGTAAGGAACATTCTTCTCACTGATCACCAATGTAAGGAGCATTCTTCTCACAGATCACCAATGTAAGGAACATTCTTCTCACTGATCACCAATGTAGGGAACATTCTTCTCACTGATCACCAATGTAAGGAACATTCTTCTCACTGATCACCAATGTAAGGAACATTCTTCTCACTGATCACCAATGTAAGGAACATTCTTCTCACTGATCACCAATGTAAGGGACATTCTTCCCACTGATCACCAATGTAAGGAACATTCTTCCCAATATCACCAATGTAAGGAACATTCTTCTCACTGATCACCAATGTAAGGAGCATTCTTCTCACTGATCACCAATGTAAGGAACATTCCACTGATCACCAATGTAAGGGACATTCTTCCCACTGATCACCAATGTAAGGAACATTCTTCCCAATGATCACCAATGTAAGGAACATTCTTCTCACTGATCACCAATGTAAGGAGCATTCTTCTCACTGATCACCAATGTAAGGAACATTCTTCTCACTGATCACCAATGTAAGGAACATTCTTCCCACTGATCACCAATGTAAGGAGCATTCTTCCCACAGATCACCAATGTAAGGAACATTCTTCTCACTGATCACCAATGTAAGGAACATTCTTCCCACTGATCACCAATGTAAGGGGCATTCTTCTCACTGATCACCAATGTAAGGGACATTCTTCTCACTGATCACCAATGTAAGGAACATTCTTCCCACTGATCACCAATGTAAGGAGCATTCTTCTCAATGATCACCAATGTAAGGAACATTCTTCCCACTGATCACCAATGTAAGGAACATTCTTCCCACAGATCACCAATGTAAGGAACATTCTTCTCACTGATCACCAATGTAAGGAACATTCTTCCCACTGATCACCAATGTAAGGGGCATTCTTCTCACTGATCACCAATGTAAGGGACATTCTTCCCACTGATCACCAATGTAAGGAACATTCTTCTCACTGATCACCAATGTAAGGAACATTCTTCTCACTGACCACCAATGTAAGGAACATTCTTCTCACTGATCACCAATGTAAGGGACATTCTTCCCACTGATCACCAATGTAAGGTACATTCTTCTCACTGATCACCAATGTAAGGGACATTGTAAAAACAGACCGGCTTTGAGGCCTGAGTTGAAGGACTTGGAACAAGCTGTGCGGAAGCAGAAAGAACTGGTGAGTTCTCTCAAGGAGAGTAGTGGAGCATTTAAAGAGAAATATAGAAACGAGGAATGGTTTAGCCAAATGAGAAGAGGAGCCGCTTCCTGCATGGAAAGCGACCCAATCAGTGAGGAGATGCAGGTACCGACAGAGTCAGCAGAGAGTGAGAAAGTGGGCCCGGAGGATGAGCCCAGCTCTTCAACATCTCAGCATCTGCTGAGCCCTCAATGGCGGAGGCCTCTGTCCCCCTCCCTCTGAAGCAGCAATATGGAACATCTGAGCAAGAGGTTGATGGAGGTACTGGCATGCTGGAGGTCATCACTAAGCTGGAATCCTCTTTGGATGCGGCTTCCCTGGAAGATGGATTTCCATTCCTAGCCCTGTGAAAGAGAGACCTGTGGAGAGAGCAAGATCCACCATGAAGTCTGCAACAACTGGGGGGAAGTCTGATCCCACCGTCAGCCATGACATCGCAGAAGTAACAACACAGCAAGCAGGTACAGTGTGTGTGCAAAATGGTGGTGTGAACTTTAATGACAATGGGTTTGCTGCGGGTTGTAATGCTATTGGCAGTCAGCCCAGACCAATAGACAATCTACAGCATGTAATGCAGTCTGAATTACCTGCTGGAAACAAAGCTTCAGATGAAATTGGTGAGAGTAACTGTCAGCTTCTGAGGGAAGAGTCTGCAGAGAGGAGCGCCATGGACAATACAGTGACTTTGCCTGGACCAGACACACAGTGGCATTACTAGGGGGGTGCGGTCCGCACCCGGGTCCCACCCGCTACAAGGCTGACACCATACCAAGGGTGAGGAAAGCCCTGGCTGACTTTGAAAGTTTTTTTTCTTTCAGCTGGAAACCCACCTCCAGCGCCACGTCGGGTGTTCTCCTCCTCCTCCTCTGACTCTCACTATGGTGCTGCTGCCTGTTATGATCCATTCTCCACCCGGCGGCGTGGCTGCATGCTGTCCTCTCCTCTCCAGCTGCCTCCCGGGTGTTCCATGTATCTAAGCCGCCTAGTGCGGTAACGGGCGGGGGAGGGTGGTGTCATCTTGCGATGAGGGGGGATGTCCTCCACGGTGTTGTGACAGGTGGGGGGGGGGCTGTACTACTGATAAAGGGGGTAGTTTGTCCTGGGGGGGTCTGTACTAATGGAGGGGGGAGCTTTTTCTGGGGGGAGGGGACTGTACTAATGGAGGGGGGTGCTTTGTCCTGGGGGAGGGGTTTGTACTAATGGAGGGGGGTGCTTTGTCCTGGGGGGAGAGGTCTGTAATAATGGGAGGTGCTTTGTCCTGGGGGAGGGGTCTGTACCAATGGCAGTTCCCACTCCGTTAAAAGTGGCAACCATTAATGTTGCCAGCTTAAGATCAGTAAGTGCTTGTCTTATGGCCTTATTTTTATTCAGCTGATGCTGACATTTTGTTTTTGCAAGAGACCCATCTGAGTAGTCTGGCCGATATACATCTGGCAAAGAAGGAGTGGAGACGTGGTCCCTCCTTTTGGTCTCTTGCGGCCGAGCCTTACGGTTGCGGTCCTTTTTTCTGGTATAGTAATGTTCTGGCGGGTAATTGAGGTAGAGATTGGGAGATGCATGGTCTTGGGCGTCTCTGTGAGGGCGCAGGACCTGCACCCGATTAACATCTATGGTCCCCAGATGAAGTGGGACAGGAAATGCCTCTTTACAAAGATTAAGCCTTTTCTTTTTACGGCCCAGCAGGTTATCTTTGGAGGTGATTTCAACACCATTACTAGGTCTAAAGACAGGAGAGGTTTCAGAGATAAGCTGGGCTATGACACCCTTTTTCTTAATTAGATAGTTAGGGAAACAGGTCTGGTAGATGCGCACATTAAGCGCTGCCCAGACAGCACGGGGTTCACTTTTCAGCGAGGTAATAGTCAGAGTAGGATAGATATGTTTTTTTTAAAGGGAGACTCTGCTTTTTCGGCACCTGTGTATCAGGCAGTGGAGTTTTCTGATCACTGTATTCTATCTGTGACTCTAAATGCCCCAGACATGCTGTCTAGGGGGAGGGGTATCTGGAAATTGAATTCGGCCCTCCTGGAAGATGAGAGAGTAAGACAATCCTTTGAGGATTTTTTTCAAGCACAGGTAACGATCCTAGACTTTTGCAGCAGCACGTCAGAATGGTGGGAGCTTGTAAAACAGCAGACTGTTGGGCTTTTCAAGGCCATAAGAAGAAAGAAACAGCAAGATAAGTATATCACCTACCAGCGTTTGCGGAGGAAACTTGACCGCCTTGTTTCAAATGGAGGAGATTCTGGGGCGATCTCTGAGGTGAAGCTCCTCCTTAGGAGACATCAATATGACCGGCACGCCTCTTTGGTTCAGGAGAGGGATTACGGGAAATATCATTCGCCTGACCCTTACCAGAACTGTAAACAGAGCGTAGCAGTTAAGACGGTCAATGGCCTGAGGGACAGTACGGGCTCTCTGACGAAGTCTAGGTCAGGGATCCTGGAGGTTGTCAGGTCATACTATGCCGATCTCCTGGGAGGAAGGAACCTTAATTGGACAAGGATGTTGGGTTTTTTGGACTCTACACCAGGACTGGAAAGTTATGTTCCTTTGATGAATTTGACAGATGAAATCACTGCAGATGAGGTAATCCAGGCTATTGATAAACTAGCCATCAAGAAAGCACCAGGACCATATGGTTTGACACCCAAATTTTATAAATGCGGAGGTTTTTAATGGCTGTTTGAATGAGGGTTCGCTCCCTCCCTCCATGAGGCAATCTGCAGTGATCCTTCTGTCAAAGGGTAAAGATCCTTCGATGATTGGGAATTGGCGCCCCATTAGCCTTCTTAATGTCGATAGAAAGATACTGGCAAAGATTTTCTTCTGGCGATTATCACCAGTTGCAGGCAGTTTGTTATCCCACCACCAGCACTGTTCGGTCCAAGGTAGAAGCACTTTCTCAGCGGTGTTAGCTGTCTGGGAGGCCTTGGAGCGTTGTAGGGCTGCTGGTTGGGGTAAATTTTTGCTGACATTGGATCAGGCTAAGGCCTTTGATCGGGTTAATCATGAGTACTTGTGGCTCCTTCTTGACAAATATGGCCTGGAGGTGGGTTTCATTGATTGGCTCAAGATTTTGTACAAAGGGGCTGAAAGCTTTCCTCTGGTTAATGGTTGGGTCGGGCAGCCCTTTGCGGTCGGCTCAGGTGTGCGTCAGGGGTGTCCATTGAGTCCTCTGCTATATGTGTTTGCAATCGACCCCTTCATTAGAAGGCTAGAGAGTGGACCATTGTGTGGGGTACCTTTGGGCATCGCTGGTGAGCCTCCTTTGAAGGTTGTGGCCTATGCTGATGATGTTTCTGTTTTTATCTCTGGGACTGCGGAGGCGCAGGAGGTGGTCTCAGTGATAGCGCAGTATGCAGAGGCATCAGGTTCAAAGGTCAACCAGGACAAGTGTGAAGCTTTCTGGATGGGCGTGGAAGGTGAGAGCTTTGTTCTTCCGGATGACTTCCCGGAGCCCCAACAAAAAATTTGAGTTCTAGGCATTGAATTCGGCCCAGGTGACTATGGTCATGCAAATTGGGTGAACAGGCTGGAGAATGCCGATGCCAAGGTGGCAAGCTGGAAAGGTTGGCAGCTTTCCTTGAGGGAAAAGGTTGATCTGATCAAGACTTACCTGATTCCGATTTTTCTGTATGTCAGTTTTGTTTGCATTTTGCCAGTTTCTCTCTATACCAGGATCTATAGTTGTTTCTTCCAGCTGTTATAGGGGAACAGAATAAACCTTGTCAAAAGGAATGTGACTTACCTTCCTAGGCGGGAGGGTGGTCTAGGGATGGTCAACCCTGTAGTCTTTTTCTCTCTAATGTTTGTGAAGTATAATCTTGGTAACATGTAGGCAGAGAAACCACCTGGGTGGGTTGGTATTTTCCAGTCCTGGTTTAGGGCCTTTCTGCGAGACTGGGAAAATGGTGGGCCAGTGAAAAGCCTGAGGGTCAGGCATGAACAGCTCCCGGCTTATGTTGCCCCTTGTTTGAAAATGCGTCGGCAGTGGCAAGTAACAGCAGGAGAAGTCAGATCTCTTCCAAGGAAACTTCTTGAGAAGCGGATCATGAGCTCTGCTTTTTGCGAGCCACTGGCCTTGAGGGATTGCCCAAGCCTGGTTTTGGGGGTGGGTTTGCGATTGATTAATTTGGAGAGAATCCCAATGATGTTTAGGGATCAGGCTTGGCTTGCCTTTCATGGAAAACTATATGTGAAGGGCAACTTGAAGTTTCTTTCCATGAGTAATCGGGGCTGCCCGAGAGTGGAGTGTGGAGGAGTGGTGGAGTCCATGGATCACTTTCTACTTCAATGCCCTTTTAATATAGAGGTGTACAAGAGGGTTGGGAGGGCTCTGAGTATACCCTTCCTCCCCCGTATGAGTTATGGAGAGTGGGTGTATGGGGCATTCCAGACTCGTCGGGATTATGATTTGGAAACACTTTTTTTAGTTAGTCTGGTAGTCCGTTATTTCAGGTGGAGTGCGCAGTGTCAGGTATCCTTACGGGGTAAAATCCTCCCTGTGGAAGTGGTGGTGCAGGACATTCTGGGTGAGGTTGGGAAGATTCGGGGTCTTGAGAAAGGCAGGTGGCAGCAGGAGGTCTGGATAAGGGCGTGGAGGAATATCAGGACTCTGTAGCTGCTGCCTGTTGATCTCGGGGTGTGCGGCTTTTCTTTGTATTCTTGATTCACTCCCCTAGATTTTCAAGATGAAATATATTTTTGATAAAAGGCTCCATGCATGGTGACGGTGATGTTCCTCAGTCTGGCTCTCCCGTAGGGATTGTGTTGTGCGCAATTTGGTTTGTACCATTTATGTTCTTGTTTTGTATTATCAAATTCAAATATTTTGTAAATATGTTTTATTTATTTATTATGGTTTTATTGTATATAAGTTGTTGTTTGTAAGATTTTTCAATAAACAAAATTAGCCCCTCATATTGGGCACAGCGGGTGTACAGACCCAGGAACTCAGCACAGGGATGGTGGGAACCCCTCATAATGGGCACAGCGGGTGTACAGACCCAGGAACTCAGCACATGGATGGTGGGAACCCCTCATAATGGGCACAGCGGGTGTACAGACCCGGGAACACAGCGCAGGGATGGTGGGAACCCCTCATAATGGGCACAGCGGGTGTACAGACCTGGGAACTCAGCACATGGATGGTGGGAACCCCTCATAATGGGCACAGCGGGTGTACAGACCTGGGAACTCAGCACAGGGATGGTGGGAAACTGCCATTCCACTCCCTGACAGTGAGGTTGCTAGTTCCTTTGCTCCTGTGCTTCCAGAGACCAGGGACTAGAGTTGCTCCTCTGCCCCAGGAGTGATGCAGGATCCTGGGGAGGACCCTGGTGGAGGCCCCCTGGATAGGCCTCAGCCTGTGGACGACACTGGGCCTGGCCCAAGGAAAGATGAGTCCCTGTCTGCCTTTAGACGGGGGGTTATTGAAACACTGAAGCGGATTGAGAAGGAAGAGGAGAAGTTGGTGGCTTTGAAAAATGAATTTAAAAAGAAAAAGCAGATTTGTGCCAAAGTGTTCAGCAAGAAAAGAGCGGCTCTGAGGCCTGAGCTGAAAGACCTGGAACAAGCTCTGCGGAAGCAGAAAGAACTGGTGAGTTCTCTGAAGGAGAATAGTGGAGCATTTAAAGAAAAATATAAGAATGAAGAAAGATTCAGCCAAATGAGAAGAGGAGCAGCTTCCTGCATGGAGGGTGAGGAGACCAGTGAGGAGATGCAGGTACAGACAGCAGAGAGTGAGAAAGTGGGCCCGGAGGATGAGCCCAGCTCTTCAACACCTCAGACATCTGCTGAGCCCTCAATGGTGGAGGCCTCTGTCCCCTTCACTCCCCAGCAATGTGGAACATCTGAGCAGGAGGTTGAAGGTTCTGCCATGCTGGATTTCATCAATAAACTTGAATCCACTTCCCAGGATGATGAGGAGAAGATGGACGCCGTTCCTAGCCCTGTGGAAGAAAGACCTGTGGAGAGACAAGGTGCAGGTACAGTGTGTGTGCAGGATGATGGTGTGAACTTTAATGACAATGTGCTTGCTGAGGGTTGTAGTGCTGCAGGCAGTCAGCCCAGACCCATAGACAATACACAGCATGCAATAACATCTGCTAATAACTGTCAGCTTCAGTCTGCAGAGAGGTCCATGGACAATACAGAGACTTTGCCTGGACCAGGCACAGCAGCTGTTCCTGTGAATGGTGGAGGAGATGCTGGGTGCAGTAGTGCTACAAGTTTCCAGGAGTCTGCAGCAGCCATGACTGTGATTGATCCCAGAAAAGAAACCATGTGCTCGGGGGAGGGTCCTGCCTCTAATCAGAAGACTGCTATCCCAGCTGATTCAGACTCTCTGCCAGCAGGTTTGAATGTGTCTAAGGACAAGACTGCAAATGCTGCTGGTGTAAGAAAAACTTATGCTGGTGTTGCTGCTACAGGATCTGGGAAGGGGCAGCAAGCAGGGAAGGAGCATGAAAATGTTTTATCTTCCTCCATGTTTAAAAGGAGGAATGTTGTGCAGTTAAGATGGGAAGGTGGTGGAATCCCCCCACATAGGAGGACAGTGGTGGATAAGATTCTACAGATGGGGTTTACACCCACAGATATCTTCGCCCTGATCAGTCCGGCAGGTTCCTATGAATATGATTTGTCCTTTATCCGTCCGGAGTCTTTGGACATATTTTGGGAGAAGTATGAGCACGTGTGTAGGGGCCTGCCGGACTGGAAAGGGCTCATCCCAAAGCTTGTTTCACGCCAGCCCCTCATTAAAATGGTCACAATTTTGGTCCGCAATGAATCCATACCACAAGGGGATTTATCTGTATGGTTGAGGAGGTATGGAGACGTCCTGAGCCCCCTAAAAAAGATTATGGACGATCGGGGAATATGGACGGGGGGATGGTCTGTGCAGCTAAAATTAAAGGTTGTTGACAATGTTGTCCAGCATCTGCCATCCTCAGCTTTCCTGGGAAGGGACAGGCTGACCGTCTTCTATCCAGGCCAGCCAAAGCTCTGCAATAAGTGTGGTGATAAAGGACATCTCGCATCCTCCTGTCCAGTGATGAAGTGCTCTCTGTGTCAGGGTATAGGACATTTGGTGAAGGACTGTAACATTATCAGGTGCAATCTGTGCAATGCGGTGGGACATCCTTACAGTCAGTGTCCTGAGGCAATGCACAACAATCCTGAGCTCATGAGAGAGTTCTTCCGCCTGGACATGGAGGATGCTCGGAGCTCAGCAGCTGGGGTGCCTGTGAGTCCATCTGAGTCTGTGCCAATACCCAATGTGTCTCCCCAATCTGTGGTGCCCCAGTCTGTGCCAATACCCAATGTGTCTCCCCAATCTGTGGTGCCCCAGTCTGTGCCAATACCTAATGTGTCTGTGTCTCCCCAGTCTGTGCGTTTACCTAGTGTGCCCATGTCTTCTGTAGGTAAGGTATCAGTTGCCAAAAATGTGTCCAATCCTTCTGTGTCTGTGTCTTCTAAAATTGCAGAGGCAGCAAGAGGTGCTGAGGCAGGTGCGTCAGGTGTGGTGCCAACCCCCCTCCCCCGACGCTGCAGGGTTTCTATTGAGGATCGTGGGGTGCAGAGGAGTGGGGAGGATGGTGGAGAGGCTGGCCTGGTGGTAGATAAGGGAAGGGGGAGTGGGGGGGAGGGAGGTGAAGGGGAGGATAGGGGTGGGGAGGCTGTTGAGTCTGGTTTGTCTAAGGATGATATGGAGTGGTTGGAGGATAGGAGGAGGAGGGGCAAAAGAAGGAAAAAAGGGGGTTCAGTTACCTTAAATCCTAAATTTTTGCCTTTAGAAAATAAGTATAAGGTCCTGTCTGATGATGATGAGGATGAATGGGACTCATTCAGTTCTGCATCCTCTATGGATGATGAGTGCCAGGGTGCAACAAAGCGCGCTGGTTCTCCAGGAAGAGGGAGTAGTCAGGCTAAGAAACGGCTGCCTCAACTACCCTAATGGCAGTTCCCACTCCGTTAAAAGTGGCAACCATTAATGTTGCCAGCTTAAGATCAGTAAGTGCTCACCATATGGCCTTATTTTTGCTCAGCGAGTTTGATGCTGACATTTTGTTTTTGCAAGAAACCCATCTGAGTAGTCTGGCCGATATACATCTGGCAAAGAAGGAGTGGAGACGTGGTCCCTCATTTTGGTCTCTTGCGGCCGAGCCTTACAGCGGAGTTGCAGTCCTTTTTTCTGGTATGGTAACGTGCCGGCGGGTAATTGAGGTAGAGATAGGGAGATGCATGGTCTTAGACGTCTCTGTGAAGGGGCAGGACTTGCGTCTATTTCATCATTTATTTCACTTATAATTTTCCACTCATTTATTAATATAATTTTTATATTATATTATATTATATTATATTATATTATATTTTATTTTATTTTATTTTTAATTCTCATCTTTTCAATACATTTTTCTTTTTGTTTTTCTTTTTTCCCCTGTTTTCTTTTATCCCCAGCTGGGTTTCCCTTTGTTGCTTTGACTTCTCCAATTTCAGTTTCTACGCATCTGATACATATATATTTCTTAATCACCCCATCAGTACAATATGGTTTACTGATCATGTACCTTCCTTTTTTCTTAGACTCCGTTTGGCAGTCTTTACTGGCAGATCACTGTCTCATCCCTAGTTCTAGTGCTCCGGGTTCTGTGTATGTGGGGGGGGTTCTGTGCATGCGCCCCGCCAGTGCATGTTTCGGTCACCTCAGCTCCCGGTACGGACTACTAATATGGCCTTGGCTCCATCATCACCACACTTCCTCTGCAATGATTTTATGTAAGTACTCTGGGGTGCATGTTTGCTTCCCCCGGCTACTATTGGTTGCATATAGATTAATTGTTTACTCTACTATACCCCATAGATATGTTTGAGCACTGTGCCCCTGATGAGTGGTCTACACGAAAAGCGTCGGGCATTTTGTTACGCAGATACATGCTCATATCATACTATCAACTCAGAACATCTTTCTTCAATCAATTACGGGTTTACATATTTTTACGACTACTGTCCTATGCTGCTTTTATGTGTATATATATCTTTTATCATTGTATGTATCCATTGATCACTTGTGACTATCATGTGACCTCTAGTTTGACATATTGATGTATTCTTGATGCTTATTGCATGCGCTCACACATATGTGCGTAGGTATATTGAATGACATTTATTACAATGTTCTTCTTTTACATGCAGTCTATAATTGTGATATGCTTTGATACAGACTTCATGACCAATAAATAACATTTTTCCTTCACCTCCTGATGTCCGTGGGCCTCATTTAAAGTCCCAAACTCCCTTCCTTTTTTCTCTGATTAACATCTATGGTCCCCAGACGAAGTGGGACAGGAAATGCCTCTTTACAAAGATTAAGCCTTTTCTTTTTACAGCCCAAGCAGGTTATCTTTGGAGGTGATTTCAACACCATTACTAGGTCTAAAGACAGGAGAGGTTTCAGAGATAAGCTGGGCTATGACACCCTTTTTCTTAATGCGATAGTTAGGGAAGCAGGTCTGGTAGATGCGCACATTAAGCGCTGCCCAGACAGCACGGGGTTCACTTTTCAGCGAGGTAGTAGTCAGAGTAGGATAGATAGGTTTTTTTTAAAGGGAGACTCCGCTTTTTCTGCACCTGTGTGTCGGGCAGTAGAGTTTTCTGATCACTGTATTCTATCTGTGACTCTGAATGCCCCAGACATGCCACCTAGGGGGAGGGGTATCTGGAGATTGAATTCGGCCCTCCTGGAAGACGAGAGAGTAAGACAATCCTTTGAGGATTTTTTTCAAGCACAGGTGACGATCCTAGACTTTTGCAACAGCAAGTCAGAATGGTGGGAGCTTGTTAAACAGCGGACTGTTGGGCTTTTCAAGGCCATAGGAAGAAAGAAGCAGCAAGATAAGTATATCACCTTTGCGGAGGAAACTTGACCGCCTTGTTTCGAATGGAGGAGATTCTGGGGCGATCTCTGAGGTGAAGCTCCTCCTTGGGAGACATCAATATGACCGGCACGCCTCTTTGGTTCAGGAGAGGGATTACGGGAAATACCATTCGCCTGACCCTTACCAGAACTGTAAACAGAGCGTAGCAGTTAAGACGGTCAATGGCCTGAGGGACAGTACGGGCTCTCTGACGAAGTCTAGGTCAGGGATCCTGGAGGTTGTCAGGTCATACTATGCCGATCTCCTGGGAGGAAGGAACCTTGATCGGACAAGGATGTTAGGTTTTTTGGACTCTACACCAGGACTGGAAAGTAATGTTCCTTTGATGAATTTGACAGATGAAATCACTGCAGATGAGGTAATTCAGGCTATTGATAAACCAGCCATCAAGAAAACGCCAGGGCCAGATGGTTTGACAGCCGAGTTCTATAAATGTTTTAAAACGATCCTGGCTCCCTACCTTGCGGAGGTTTTTAATGGCTGTTTGAATGAGGGTTCTCTCCCTCCCTCCATGAGGCAATCTGCAGTGATCCTTCTGTCAAAGGGTAAAGATCCTTCGAAGATTGAGAATTGGCGCCCCATTAGCCTTCTTAATGTCGATAGAAAGATACTGGCAAAGATTTTCTTCTGGCGATTATTACCAGTTGCAGGCAGTTTGTTATCCCGCCACCAGCACTGTTCGGTCCAAGGTAGAAGCACTTTCTCAGCGGTGTTAGCTGTCCGGGAGGCCTTGGAGCGTTGTAGGGCTGCTGGTTGGGGTAAATTTTTGCTGACATTGGATCAGGCTAAGGCCTTTGATCGGGTTAATCATGAGTACTTGTGGCTCCTTCTTGACAAATATGGCCTGGAGGGGGGTTTCATTGATTGGCTCAAGATTTTGTACAAAGGGGCTGAAAGCTTTCCTCTGGTTAATGGTTGGGTCGGGCAGCCCTTTGCGGTCGGCTCGGGTGTGCGTCAGGGGTGTCCATTGAGTCCTCTGCTATATGTGTTTGCAATCGACCCCTTCATTAGAAGGCTAGAGAGTGGACCATTGTGTGGGGTACCTTTGGGCATCGCTGGTGAGCCTCCTTTGAAGGTTGTGGCCTATGCTGATGATGTTTCTGTTTTTATCTCTGGGACTGCGGAGGCGCAGGAAGTGGTCTCAGTGATAGGGCAGTATGCAGAGGCATCAGGTTCAAAGGTCAACCAGGACAAGTGTGAAGCTTTCTGGATGGGTGTGGAAGGTGAGAGCTTTGTTCTCCCGGATGACTTCCCGGAGCCCCAACAAAAAATTCGAGTTCTAGGCATTGAATTCGGCCCAGGTGACTATGGTCATGCAAATTGGGTGAACAGGCTGGAGAATGCCGATGCCAAGGTGGCAAGCTGAAAAGGTTGGCAGCTTTCCTTGAGGGAAAAGGTTGATCTGATCAAGACTTACCTGACTCCGATTTTTCTGTATGTCAGTTTTGTTTGCATTTTGCCAGTTTCTCTCTATACCAGGATCTATAGTTGTTTCTTCCAGCTGTTATGGGGGAACAGAAAAATCCTTGTCAAAAGGAATGTGACTTACCTTCCTAGGCGGGAGGGTGGTCTAGGGATGGTCAACCCTGTAGTCTTTTTCTCTCTGATGTTTCTGAAGTATAATCTTGGTAACATGTTGGCAGAGAGGCCGCCTGGGTGGGTTGGTATTTTCCAGTCCTGCTTTAGGCCCTTTCTGCGAGACTGGGAAAATGGTGGGCCAGTGAAAAGCCTGAGGGTCAAGCATGAACAGCTCCCGGCTTATGTTGCCCCGTGTTTGAAAATGCTTCGGCAGTGGCAAGTAACAGCAGGAGAAGTCAAATCTCATCCAAGGAAACTTCTTGAGAAGCGGATCATGAGCTCTGCTTTTTGCGAGCCACTGGCCTTGAGGGATTGCCCAAGCCTGGTTTTGGGGGAGGGTTTGTGATTGATTAATTTGGAGAGAATCCCAATGATGTTTAGGGATCAGGCTTGGCTTGCCTTTCATGGAAAACTATATGTGAAGGGCAACTTGAAGTTTCTTTCCATGAGTGATCGGGGCTGCCCGAGAGTGGAGTGTGGAGGAGTGGTGGAGTCCATGGATCACTTTCTACTTCAATGCCCTTTTAATATAGAGGTGTACAAGAGGGTGGGGAGGGCTCTGAGTATACCCTTCCTCCCCCGTATGAGTTATGCAGAGTGGATGTATGGGGCATTCCAGACTCGTCGGGATTATGATTTGGAAAAACTTTTTTTAGTTAGTCTAGTAGTCCGTTATTTCACGTGGAGTGCACGGTGTCAGGTATCCTTATGGAGTAAAATCCTCCCTGTCGAAGTGGTGGTGCTGGACATTCTGGGTGAGGTTGGGAAGATTCGGGGTCTTGAGAAAGGCAGGTGGCAGCAGGAGGCCTGGATAAGGATGTGGAGGAATATCAGGACTCTGTAGCTGCTGCCTGTTGATCACTCCCCTAGATTTTCAAGATCAAATCTATTTTTGATAAAAGGCTCCATGCATGGTGACGGTGATGTTCCTTAGTCTGGCTCTCCCGTAGGGATTGTGTTGTGCGCAATTTGGTTTGTACCATTTATTATGTTCTTGTTTTGTATTATCATATTCAATTATTTTGTAAATATGTTTTATTTATTTATTATGGCTTTATTGTATATAAGTTGTTGTTTGTAAGATTTTTCAATAAACAAAATTAACCCCTCATAATGGGCACAGCGGGTGTACAGACCCGGGAACTCAGCACAGGGATGGTGGGAACCCCTCATAATGGGCACAGCGGGTGTACAGACCCGGGAACTCAGCACAGGGATGGTGGGAACCCCTCATAATGGGCACAGCGGGTGTACAGACCCGGGAACTCAGCACAGGGATGGTGAGAACCCCTCATAATGGGCACAGCGGGTGTACAGACCCGGGAACTCAGCACAGGGATGGTGAGAACCCCTCATAATGGGCACAGCGGGTGTACAGACCCGGGAACTCAGCACAGGGATGGTGGGAACCCCCTCATAATGGGCACAGCGGGTGTACAGACCCGGGAACTCAGCACAGGGATGGTGGGAACCCCTCATAATGGGCACAGCGGGTGTACAGACCCGGGAACTCAGCACAGGGATGGTGGGAACCCCTCATAATGGGCACAGCGGGTGTACAGACCCCGGAACTCAGCACAGGGATGGTGAGAACCCCTCATAATGGGCACAAGGCTGTGTTGTGTGGCAGAGCCGTGTAATCTCAGAACTGGATGGCCAGAAATTTTGCAGGTAACACAGCTCCCCTATATTTATTTCATTTGTATTTTTATATTGTTTGCGTGGCGTTCGGCTTCACCTTTCCGGGAGGTCTGACCCCTTCATTCTGAACGCCACCTTCCCATCCGGCGGGATGAAGCGCTCTTCTCATTACTGAGCGGCCTTCAGCTCTCCGGAGAAGATGAGGTCTTTATTACCCCGGTTCTGTGATGGCGGCACTTCTCTGCCGAAATGAGAACCGTCCGGCCTGATCTCACCCTGAACTATTCCGAGACGTTGGATTCGTGAATTATTGAGTCTGTACTTTTCTCAGCGTTGTTCATTATCAGCGCCTTCCTGAAATAGCAGAACTCCGGCTATAACATGGGACAACGCTATAAATACTGCATGACACCAGATATTACAGATGGATCTTCAGAGGAGCGGCCGGCCAGACTTCAAATGAGAAACCACAATTAAAGGGGGGCTCCGGACGGGACATGAAATCCTCTATATACTCTAATACGGCTCACTAATTCTCGGACAGCGTGGCTGCTCCCGGTGATTATACAGAGCAATGGGCCGGTATATAACCCTTTACATTTTTATTACACTCCTTATCTTATACTCAATAATATTATCACTGGGCCTGTGTGCTTCTCTATTCAATACAAGCAGATCATGGCTGGTGGTATGGAGCTGTACACGGCTACCTGAAAACATCACAGCCCCGACCTCAGTACTCCTCTCAAGAGCCCTCAGTCCTGATGCAAGCCGTGGGAGGAGCTATGCAAATATCACAATGCCTTGATGGGCGGGTGTCAGTCTGGAGGAGTGGGCGTTCCTTGGCAGACTGTATTTCCATGATAAAGCCCACATGTGATGTTGAGCCTCCATGACTGAAAGAATTAAGATCTAATGACTTCAAGGGGTGGGGTCAGGGACAGTCAGGCTAGGAAGGAAAGGGGTGGGGCCATGGAAAGGGGTGGGGCCATGGACTGTCAGGTTTGGAGGGAAAGGGGTGGGGCCAGGGACAGTCAGGTTTGGAGGGAAAGCGGTGGGGCCAGGGACAGATAGAGTCGGGAGGAAAGGGGTGGGGCCATGGACTGTCAGGTTTGGAGGGAAAGGGGTGGGGCCATGGATAGTCAGGTTTGGAGGGAAAGGGGTGGGGCCAGGGACAGTCAGGCTAGGAAGGAAAGGGGTGGGGCCATGGAAAGGGATGGGGCCATGGACAGTCAGGTTTGGAGGGAAAGGGGTGGGGTCAGGGACAGTCAGGCTGGGAAGGAAAGGGGTGGGGCCAGGGACAGTCAGGCATGGAAGGAAAGGGGTGGGGCCAGGAACAGTCAGGCTGGGAAGGAAAGGGGTGGGGCCATGGACAGTGAGGCTGGGAAGGAAAGGGGTGGGGCCAGGAACAGTCAGGCTGGGAAGGAAAGGGGTGGGGCCATGGACAGTGAGGCTGGGAAGGAAAGGGGTGGGGCCAGGAACAGTCAGGCTTGGGAGGAAAGGGGTGGGGCCATGAACAGTCAGGCTTGGGAGGAAAAGGGGTGGGGCCAGGGACAGTCGGGCTAGGAAAGAATGAGGTGGTGCCAGGGACAGTGAAGCTGGGGAAGGAAAGAGCTAGATGATGCTGGACGTCCTCCAGCCAGGAAATGAGGCGGGGCTCTATCTGACTTGCTGCAGCTTCTCATGCACTTTGTGAGAAGCTCACAGTGTGCAGTGAAATCAGAGAAAGACATTTCAGTCCAGGGGGAGGAGCCGGTACACCCGTGCGAGACTGAAGGGATATATTATAAAGTTTATGATGATCTCACCTATTTGGGGTGCTGGGTAACCAAACTGATATTCATCCCCATCATCCTTCTTCTTGTTGTCGATGGACCTGAGAGACTGACTGCGGGAGTCATACCTTCCATTGGCTGGAAATAAAAAAAGGTTTATTGTAACAACTTAATGACCACATTTCAGATAAAAGACAATAAAATGATACAATTTTACACTCTTGCAGTAAGAAGTTTACATTTGGACTCCATATGCAGAAAAGAATCAACAGTCAGTCTGACCACTTTTGCCATAAAGAAAGTAAAATGACAGAAAAAAAATCCAATAACGACCTTTACTGTAAATATTCTAGTTGTGGGATTTACTAACAGAATACAATCTAGTGACTAGTAGATTACATTTACAGCAAAGAATCCCCCCCCCCCCCCGTCTATAACAATGGATTGGAAATCACAGTCTGGTGACTTTTACTGTAAAGAATCCATGATAGATTGAAGAGAATCCAAAATCCAAAAACTACTCTTACAGTAAAGAACCCACTCTTACGCCCTGTACACACGGTCGGATTTTCCGACTAAAAATGTGCGATGGGAGCTTGTTGTCGGAAATTCCGACTGTGTGTAGGCTCCATCGGACACTTTCCATCGGAATTTCCGTCACACAAAATTTGAATGGACAATTGGACTTCCTTTGAGGGGGGTGGGGGGCGTACAACACATTAACAAAGATACTTTATTGACATACGCAAGCCATTTGTAGTACTTCCTGTCCTTCTGCTGATGCCCCCCCTCACACTTGCTGGCAATTCCCCACTGTCAGAATGACAGCCAGAGGTTGCTGTGTGAATATTAAAGCTAATATAGTGGCTGTTGTTCCATAATAGACCATCTGGCACAGTGTTTATAAACATTGATCAGACTGGAGATAGAGAGGTACAAAGTAACATTGTTTATAATTATTGATCAGACAGGAGATAGAGAGATACAAAGTAACATTGTTTATAATTATTGATCAGACAGGAGATAGAAGATACAAAGTAACATTGTTTATAAACATTATAAAGTAACATTGTTACTTTTGTATCTGCCTTGTATCCTTCATCTGCAGATCAGAAGGATGAGCTTCTATTATGTCAGTGTGAAGAAAAAATGTTTTGTTTTCCTTTTTGCTTCTATTGAACCCTTTATTAATCCTTAGATTACCCTAATCATCCATCATTTCTTCCCCTTCTCTTCATTATTATCCTGATTATTTTTATCTATTTTTATAACCATTATGATTTTAAACTTTTTTTCATTTTTTTCAAAATAAAGTGCATACTTTTTATCTACAGCAATGCTTTGTGTTTTGTTTCAAAACCAACACTGATCATCATAGAAAAAAGATTTATGTATTGCTGTTTTTGCCTTAAAGGGGTTGTATGTAAACCTTCGAGGTTTTTCACCTCAGTGCATTCTGTAATGCTGCCCCCCCCCCCCCCAAGCCCCCATTTTGCTTACCTGTACCCCCTCTATCTCGTCCCGGGGACGAGAACACCAACAAAAGCCGGTGTCTTGGGTCCTGATTGGATGGATTGATAGCAGCGCAGCCATTGGCTCCTGCTGCTGTCAATCAAATCCAATAACCCCAGCGACGAGGGGCGGGGCCGAGTCATACATTTGGCTTCTACGGACGCTGAATGAATGACTCGGGAGCGCGCCCGCAAAGTAATTCCCCCCCCCCGGGAGGGCGCTTCTCCCAGGGGGTTATCTAATGTGGGGAGGAGCCACGAGAGCCACCGGGGGACCCCAGAAGACCAGGATCAGGGCCACTCTGTGCAAAACGAGCTGTACAGTGGAGGTAAGTATATGTTTGTTATTAAAAAAAAACAAAAAACAAACAAAAAAAAGCTTTAGTGTCACTTTAAGTAATGGCACACTTATTTTAGAGGTAGCGGGTGAAGAGGTAACACGCCCGTTGCAGAAATGTAAACGTTAGTCGGAGTTGTAGGGAGTGTAGAGGGGTGAGAGCTGAACTGATTAAAACACGTTTTTTTTTAATTTTTATTTTATTTTTTAATTTTTTTTTTAGTAATGCTGCAAACAAATCAATCATAAAGAGACAAAAGAAAACAATAAAGGCGTTCGTAACAAAGAGAGGAAAATTCCTCTCCGATATTTCTACGCTTATCTTTCAGCGATTTATTTTCTTTCTTTTGCACAATCTTTATTTGATAACCAAAGAATGCAAATCAGTGTGAGGAATATTTCAGTTAAAACATTAAAAAAAAAGAATAAAAGCAATTTTCTGTAACAAAGAGAGCATTGTTTGCTGTTCATCACTTCAGGAAAATAACATTCGTGTACAAAGGAGGTACAATGACATCAATTGGTTTTCTTGTTTTTTTTTTTTTTATTATTCGAGTTGTAGAAGGTAAAAGGAGATCCGTGAACCGTTCTACACATACAAATAATAAGGGGGATTTACTTAACGTTTATCGTGGTCAGCGATCATTGATGCTTAGATGACCAGGTCAGGTTTAGCAGAGTCAGCATGTGTTCATTTACATAAATACAATTTTTTAAAAACATTTCATAACTAATGAGATAGAGATACTGCAGAGTAGTGTAGTACAGACAGGGCCGGGATGGGGGGGGGCATGAGGGGCAGCTGCCCTGGGCACAGCAGAGCAAGAAAGCAGAGAATGGACACTGGGCAGAGAAACCCATTCTACAGTACGCATTAGGAGTGGGGGTGGGGGCACCGTTACTGAGTGCAGATTCTACCGTGAAGTGCGATCACCATTTACATAAACGCACATGCCCTATGCAGGTTAGACATGTGCAATTTGTTTAGTTGCTAATTCGGTTTTCCCATCAATATTCGGCATATTCATTAATTCGGAAGCAATCCAAATGAACGAAAGACCGTTTGATGAATTTTTTCAAAAACAAATTTTCTAAAAGAGCAAAAATTCGAAAGAACGAAAATCAAAAAATTTGAAAATCAGAAAGAATGAAAATCCAAAGGTAAGAAGGAAAATTCAAACATCCGAAAGAAGGAAAAACATTTGGATAATTTTGTTTTTTGTATGTTCTATTATAATTAAATTATTAACTATTATTATATATTTATTATTATTATTATTATTTATTAATAATAAATAATAATAATTATAATAAAAACTATAATAATAGATATAAACTATTAAATTGCAGGTATTGGAATTTCCTTTCAAATTTGGCTAACTGTTAGTGAACGTAAAGAATACGAATTTATCCGAAGTTACTAATTATCCAAAATAACTAATGCCGCATCTAAACGAATGGAACGTAGCGAATTCGAATACATCCAAATTCACTAATTATCGAAATAATGAATTTCGATCATAACGAATGATCCGATAAAAAAAAAAAAAAAAAAGCTAATTTTTCGGCAGTGCACATGCCCTATGCACGTGTTTGCATTCGTATGCATGCATGGGCAATGGGATGCTTTTATGGTTTATTTATTTATTTATTTAATCCTTTTTTTTTAAATTTAACATTATTACTATCACAATGGGGCTAAAAAAGCCACTATGTCATAGCTTTAGGCAGGTGACAGGTCCTCCTTATTGAGACATCAGAGATGTATCGGACCTCCGGAGTCACCTCTGCCCTCCACTGGAGCTAATCAAGTGCAGAACACGCTTGATCGAGTCTAATTAACTGCTTCCCCGGCCACAGCAGCCGGGGAATGACAGCTCTGAACCAGGAAGTGACGACATGCTTGTTTGCTTCCAGGTTCATTCATTGATGAGAAGATCAGGGGAGGGATGATGGCCAATCACCTCCCGCTCGGCATTCTGGGGTTTAAGTGGGAGAACGTGGAAATGTGGAAAGAAAATAAAAAAAATTAAAAAAAAACATACATGATAAAAAATGAAACTGAAATAAAATGAAAATTGAAATAAATGTATTTGAATACTTCAAAAAGTGGACTTTGTTCTAAGAAATGTGTTGCATAAAAATTAGGATGAAAATGGACCTTTTCCTGGTTTTGTCTGGGAAAACTTGTAAGTTGTAAAAAAAAAAAAAAAATTAAATTTTTTTTTTTTTATTTATGTGTTGGTGTTTAGATTCCACATTCCCTCTCTTCTTCATGATATTTCTTATATTTCTTATTATATATATATATATATATATATATATATATATATATATAAAGAAAATAAAGAAAGATAAAAAGAAAGAAAATCATACATGATAAAAATTAAATCAGAATGAAAATTTGGTAATGTTAAAATTAAAAAAAAAAAATTGAAATACATATATTTACATGCATCCTTGAAAAAGTGTGCTTTGTTCTAAGAAATGCGTTGGATAAAAATCGGGATGAAAATTGATCTTTTCCTGGTTTTATCTTGAAAAACTTGTGAGTTGTAAAAAAAAAAAAAAAAAAACATTTTACATGAAATTTTTTTTTTTTTATTTCTGTGTTGGTGTTTAGATTCCACATTCCCTCTCTTCTTCTTCTCAATATTTATTAATATATATATAAAAAAATTAAAAAAATCATAAATGATAAAAATAAAAATTGAAATACACGCACCCTTTGAAAAAGTGTGCTTTGTTCTATGGAATGCGTTGGAATCAGGATGAAAATTGACCTTTTCATGGTTTTAACTGGGAGAACTTGCGAAAAAGAAAATTTACATGAAAAAATAAAAATTGGAATTCTTTTATTTATGTTTTGGTGTTTAGAATCCACACCCCCTTCTCTTCTTCTCGATGTTTATTAATATATATATATATATATATATATATATATATAAAGAAAGAAAATCATACATCATTAAAATTAAATCAGAAGGAAAATGGACCCTTTAATCATTTTAACTGGGAGAACTTGGGAATGTAAATATTTTTGAAAAAATCATACATGATAAAATAAAATTTGAAACAAATATAATTACATGCATCCTTGAAAAAGTGTGCTTTGTTCTAAGAAATGCGGTGGATAAAAATCAGGATAAAAATTGACCTTTTCCTGGTTTTATCTGGAAAAACTTGTGAGTTGTAAAAAAGAATATATATATATATATATATATATATATATATATATATATATATATATATATATATATATTACATGAAAAGAAAAATGTATTTATGTTTTGGTGTTTAGATTCCACATTCCCTCTCTTCTTGATATTTATTAATATATATAAAAAAAAAGAAAGAAAATCATACATGATAAAAATTCAATTTAGAATGAAAATGGACCTATTCATCATTTTAACTGGGAGAATATGGGAATGTGAAAAAAATTTTAAAAATCATACATGATAAAAAAAAAATAAAAATTGAAATACACGCACCCTTTGAAAAAGTGTGCTTTGTTCTATGGAATGCGTTGGAATCAGGATGAAAATTGACCTTTTCATGGTTTTAACTGGGAGAACTCGCGAAAAAGAAAATGTACTTGAAAAAATAAAAATTGGAATTCTATTATTTATGTTTTGGTGTTTAGAATCCACACCCCCTTCTCTTATTCCTGATATTTTTTCATAGATAATGACCAAATTATGTATGTGCGATTGTAACCTACATGGCATGTTGGTTTCTTTATAAACTCTTTATATATTTCCATCCTTGGAAAAGTGGACCAGGTTCCAAAAAACATGTTGGACCAAAACATTTTTTACAGGATAATTTGTAATGTATATTATACAACTCTAAGATTGCTATGGATCCCTTGTTATGGGAGAACTTTGGAATGTAAAAAAAAAAAAAAAAATTATACATGATAAAATCTAACTGAAATTCTTTTATTTAGGTGCATCCTTGAAAAAAGTGCATTGTGTTCTTGTTGGATAAAAATCTGAATGAAATGGACATTTTCATCATTTTAACTGGGAGAAATAGAGAGCTGACAAACAAAATTTATATGGAAAAAATACAAATTTAAATACTTTCATTTATGTGCATCCTTGAAAAAGTGGACTTTGTTCTATGAAACACGTTGGAAAAAATCAGGATGAAAACGGACCATTTTATGGTTTTAAATGGGAGAGCTTTGGAATGTATATATAAAAAAAATATATAGTGAAAAAAATTCATACATGATAATAATAAAAATAAAAATACGTTTAATCACATGCATTCTTGCACTTGCTCTATGAAATATGTTGGATAAAAAGAAGAATGAAAATGAACCTTTTCATGGTTTTATGTGGGAAAACTTGGCAATGTAAAAAAAAGAAAAAATCATACATGATAAAACAATTACATTTTAAATACTTTTATTTATGTGCATTGAAAAAGTGCACTTTGTTCTATGAAACACGTTGGGAAAAATCTGAATGAAATTAGACCTTTTTATGGTTTTAATTGGGAGAACTTATGAGTTAAAAAAAAATAACATGCAAAAAAAAAAATTGCAAAGCTTTTATTAATGTGTTGGTGTTTAGAATCCCCATCCCCTTTCTTTGGAATTTTCCTCTTTGGAAAATCATCTCCATCGATGGTTCTTGCTATGTTCTGATGCATCTTCCGCGGTATGAATAGTATATAGAGAGTACAGTGATTTGGGTCAGGGAGGTCTCAGGAAAATATACACTGTAGAAGCAGCGAGGGGTCCCTTTGTCTCCTGCATTATGGGGCCTCTCGGTGACACAAAATCAATAAATAAACAGCGACTTCCTCTGGCGCGGGGCCGCTGCCCCCCCCCCCCCCCCCCAGGGTGAAATCCCAGGCTGGAAAGTGGCTGTATTATCCTAACAGGGCACATCGAGGAAATCAATGCCAGAGCTGATGCTCTTTAAAACAAAGGTCCATCATCCGAAGGTGAAATGATATTTCCTTCCAGCTAAATAAAAGGATGAGCGATTGATTTTTATCTGCCGACATTCTCCACCATCTCTTCATTATCTTCCTCTCTCTTTTCTTTTTTGTAACAGGAAATAAAACTTCAACTTGTTCTTCTTAATACCCAGATGGAGCCGTTTATTTACAGCCTAAAGTTTAGTCACAAATGGAAAAAAAAAAAAAGATCAGCACAAGGGACGGTACTTACAGTCCGTGTGATGTGTCCCTTGTGCTGATGGCTCCTGTATTAGCTGAAATCTTCCACCTCTGACCTCTCCCCCCCCCCTTCCCCCACCACCATAATCTCCTAAGATGGCCGGGGTTATCAGAACAGAGAGACCTGTCATCAAAAGTGCTGACTACACCCACCATTTCATTTCGGGCCACATCAGCAGTATGCTTGCCCACAAAGGGCTGGTTGTATCTGGGGTACACTACATACAGAGTGCAGAGTTCAACATTACGCATTGTACAGAGTGCAGCATTTAGGAGTGTGCTATGTGCAGAGTGCAGCATTTAGGAGTGTGCTATGTGCAGAGTGCAGAGTTCAGGGGTGTGCTATGTACAGAGTGCAGAGTTCAGGGGTGTGCTATGTACAGAGTGCAGAGTTCAGGGGTGTGCTATGTGCAGAGTGCAGCATTTAGGAGTGTGCTATGTACAGAGTGCAGAGTTCAGGGGTGTGCTATGTACAGAGTTAAGGGATGTGCTATGTACAGAGTGCAGACTTCAGGGGCATGCTATGTACAAAGTGCAGAGTTCAGGGGTGTGCTATGTACAGAGTGCAGAGTTCAGGAGTGTGCTATGTGCAGAGTGCAGAGTTCAGCGATGTGCTATGTACAGAGTGCAGAGTTCAGGGGCATGCTATGTACAAAATGCAGAGTTCAGGGGTGTGCTATGTGCAGAGTGCAGTGTTCAAGGGTGTGCTATGTACAGAGTGCAGAGTTAAGGGGTGTGCTATGTACAGAGTGCAGTGTTCAGGGGTGTGCTATGTACAGAGTGCAGTGTTCAGGGGTGTGCTATGTACAGAGTGCAGTGTTCAGGGGTGTGCTATGTACAGAGTGCAGAGTTAAGGGGTGTGCTATGTACAGAGTGCAGAGTTCAGAGGTGTGCACACCCGAACACACACACCCTGCAGGGCTCAAGAAATGTGATAGGCAGTCAGAAAGTAAAAACTGCGTAAATTATACAAGTAAGTACACCCCTCAGTCACATTTTTTAAAATCTTCTCTTCTATCTTTTCATGTGACAACACTGAAGAAATGACACTTGTCTACAATGTAAAGTAGTGAGTGTACAGCTTGTATAACAGTGTAAATTTACTGTCCTCTCAAAATAACTCAACACACAGCCATTAATGTCTAAACCGCTGGCAACAAAAGTCAGTACACCCCTAAGTGAAAAATGTCCAAATTGGGCCCAAAGTGTCAATATTTTGTGTGGCCACCATTATTTTCCAGCACTGCCTTAACCCTCTTGGACATGGAGGTCACCAGAGCTTCACAGGTTGTCACTGGAGTCCTCTTCCCCTCCTCCATGATGACATCACAGAGCTGGTGGATGTTAGAGACCTTGCGCTCCTCCACCTTCCGTTTGAGGATGTCCCACAGATGCTCAATAGGGTTTAGGTCTGGAGACATGCTTGGCCAGTCCATCACCTTTACCCTCAGCTTCTTTAGCAAGGCAGTGGTCATCTTGGAGGTGTGTTTGGGGTGGTTATCATGTTGGAATACTGCCCTGCGGTCCAGTCTCTGAAGGGAGGGGATCATGCTCTGCTTCAGTATGTCACAGTACATGTTTATTTAAACTGTATTCTATTCTATTTTTTTTTATTTTCTAGTATATTTTGTTCTATTCTTTTATATTCTATTCTATAAAGCAGCCTAAGTAGGAATCATCATCTTATTTCACCTTTACACCTCACTGTATTTATTGCATTATGTTTCCATTTCGAATTTAAATTTGGATAATTTGTTTCGTTATAATTTATTTCGGATTCGTAGAAATTCCTTACTATTGTAATTCGGAAACTGGGATCACAGGTACCCCCCCCCTCCCCCCCCCATGGGGTTCTGGCTCCCCCTGCTGGGAGTCACTGATGTACAAGCTTTAATATCTTCATCACCGCAATCCAAAAATAAAAAAAAAAAAAAAAAAAGATACTAATAATTTGAAATTCACGAGATCTGAATCTCTATTACAGTCTTTTATGGGATATAAACTTTGATGACTTCCCGTCTGCTCAATTATCCCGCGCGGGTTCCAGAGGTACCTGAGAGCGCAGCGCTAATTACAAAATAATTTTTAATGATGGAAGAGGTAAAAAATGCATGAAGTAATTTCATCCGATATCGCTCCAGTCGCTTTCCACGTGAACGCCTCGCTCGCCAATTTCGGTCACTCATTAATCCTTCACCCTGCAGGCGACTTTTCCTGACTTTATACCGGGCACCTTGATGTGACAACCTCATCCGAAATACATCATTCTACATTTCCAAAAAAAGGACTTTTTTTTAAAATCCATTTCAGGATTACATTAGGTACCTCATTTTTTTTTTTTTTTTTCTGTTCCTTCAATAAAAGACGAAGCACCAAATTAAAGAACAAGACGCAGTGGGCTTGCCTGGGGAAATCAGGTTTAATCATCAATGTGTCTTTTTTATCTTGGAGACGATGCGGGGCCCCCGTCCGTCGGATGTGTCAGTCACGGAACGTTCAAATATTATATAGTATAAAAAAAAAGGGAAAAAATGAAAAAAGTGCTTTTTTTTGTTCTCGTTTTCCAACTCTAAGATAAGAAAATTTAAGGATTTTTTAAAATTAAATTTTAAATTAGGGAAGATTTAATCCACACTTGAAGTAGACCTTTCAGTAACTTTACAAGTCTGCAGAAATAAATCCCCACTGTCTCTGCCTGAATTATTATTAAATATTATTATTATTATCTTGAATACATTTCCAACGTGTCACCATATAAAAGGCAATTGTATCGTTTTTCGGAACGGCTCCCCTCACTTGCTGACCCGGCCCTTTTCTGACACTTGTTGTAAATATCAGCATTTTTTGCTAGAAAATTGCTTAGAGCCAGTGGCGGCTGGTGTTATATTTTTGTAATTTTTTTTGGGGGGGGGGCGGCAAACAATCCCCCCAACACCCCCCGTGGGTCAGTTGGTCACCAGCCCCGTACTTACCCCATCAAGGTTGTGGGCAGCGCTTCCTCCGGGCGGCGGCGGCGTCTCCTCCTCCTCGCCTTCAGGGCGGCTTCCCCTGCGTATTCTCCTCCTCCTCGGCGGCCAATAGGATCGCTTCTCTTCTCAGCCAATCCAGTCTCAGGACCTGCTTCCTGATTGGCCGGGGGGTGCTGCACCCTTGTGTTTAGAATAAGAGGTCAGGTCCTCGGTACACCTGCCTTGTCATCTGAGGATCTCTATGTGCATTAATATCTCTGTTTTCTAATGTTTATTTTTACTTTGTAACTTTTGTCTTATAAATAAACCATCAAAACCTTCACTGTGAGCAGAGGGTGTTGCTTTCCTTCTCCGTATAGCGGGGACTGTGACCAGCATCCCTCCTTTAACCACTTCCTTGCTACGCTATAACTGAAAGACGGCTACAGCGCAGCTCTGTTGTTCTGGGAGGGTGTCTATTGACGTTCTCCGGAAACCACGCCCCTTGCGCGCCCCCTGGGGGGTGCATCTGACACGCTCTGTGATCGCTGTATCCTTCAGACACAGCCAATCACAGTCACAGGCCCTTTACCATGTGATTAGCTGTGTCCAATCACAGCTGATCACAATGCAAACAGATTACCGGTTATCGACACGACTCTCCTCATGCGCTGTGACAACGTAAGGAAAGCAGAGCTAGTAACCGGCAAGCATGACATGGGACATGTACACAGATAATTGGGGCACTGATCATCAGTTTCCTGATTATCAATGCACCCCCATCAGTGCTAATCTATGCCCATCAGTGCCACCTGTCAGTACCCAACAGTACTGCCTATAAGTGCCTATAAGTGCCCATCAGTGCCGCTTATTAGTGCCCATTAGTACTGCCTATCAGTGCCCATCAGTGCCACCTATCAGTCCCCTTTAGTGCAGCCTATCAGTACTGCCTATAAGTGTCCATCAGTACCGCCTATTAGTGCCCATTAGTGCTGCCTATCAGTGCCCATTGGTGCTGCCTATCAGTGCCCATCAGTGCCGCCTATCAATACCATCTATAGTGCCCCTCAGTGCCGCCTATCAGTGCCCATCATTGCCGCCTAACAGTACCCATCAGTGCCGCCTATCAGTGCCCATTAGTGCCGCCTGTCATTACCCATCAGTACTGTCTATAAGTGCCTATCAGTGCCGCCTATCAGTGCTCATTAGTGCTGCCTATCAGTAACCATCAGTGCCCATTAGTGGTGCCTATCAGTGCCGCCTATCAGTACCCATTAGTGCTGCCTATCAGTGCCACCTATCAGTGTCCATCAGTGCCCATCAGTGCCGCCTATTAGTACCCATCAGTGCCGCCTATCAATGCCCATTAATGCCTCCTATCAGTGCCCATCAGTGCTGCCTATTAGTGCCCATTAGTGCCGCTTATCAGTGCCCATCAGTGCCACCTATCTTGGTGTCAAGAAGTGTCCACTTCCCTCTGTGATGTCCCCTGTGTCCGCCCTTGGTCGTATATCGTCCTCTCCTCTGCATCTGAAATTGATCAGCGCCCACCCAATCAGTCCTGAAGAAGCAAATATAGCTTGCGAAACATTTAAGTATGGAGCAGCAAGTGGCCGGGTTCCTGTGATTCACACTTACCTTGGATTTCAATATTGGACTTCAACATATTCTATGATACACTGTGGCTGTGTTTCTCCATACATTAGGATTGGGTATCTGTAGACTTATGTAGATGGAGGGTATTTTTTTTAATTCCCCTTTTCATGTGTTTTGTATTGTGTTTTTAACATATAATTAACATTTTGTTAAACTTTTTATACAAACCGCCTCATGCTGTGCCTACAAAGTCCATGTTTTTGAGAAACTATTACAGTTTTTCTCCTTTTTTTTGCTGTGTGAATATAAATGTTGGCCAATCTTCCTGACACTCATTAGACCTGATGAAGTGGTTTGGAGAATCTATGAAACATCTTCATCATCAATCAACATTGTCCAAGGACAGAACAGGTTCTTGTTCTTGTAGATGTTGATTGTCCATCCTGGTCTTGGAAATCAACATCTACACATCCCATGGTGATTGGATGAAGGTGTTGGGGCTCCCTGTGCGGATATAAATGTTGGGGTCTCTTCCTGACACACATTAGACCTGAAGAAGTGGCTTGGAGAAGCTGCAACATTTCTTCATCATCAGTCAACATTGTCCAAAGACAGAATAGGTTCTTGTACATGTTGATTGTCCATCCTGGTTGTGGACAAATAACATCTACACATTCTATGGTGATTGGATGAAGGTGTTGGGGCTTCCTGTGTGGATAGAAATGTTAAGGAATGTTCCTGACACTCATTAGACCTGAAGAAGTGGCTTGGAGAGGCTTTAAAACATCTTCAACATTAAAGTACAAGTACTTTCCATGGTGATTCTATGAATGTGTTGGGGGCTCCCTGTGTGGATATAAATGTTGAGGTATCTTCCTGACACTCATTAGAACCAAATAAATGACTTGGAGAAGCTATGACACCTCTTCATCATCAATCAATGTAGATGTTGATTTTCCATCCCATTCTTGGACAATCAACATCTACACATCCCAAGATGTTTGGATGAGGGTGCTGGGGATCACTGTGTGGATATAAATGTTAAGCAGTGGCAGCCGGTGGTATTTTTTTGTGGGGGGCTGCAAACAGTAACGCCACCCCCCCTGTTGGTCGGGTCTGGAGCACTTACCCCATCTATGGTGGGCAGCTCTTCTCCCAGGCTTCACCGGCGGCTTCCTCTGCTTGGCGGCGATGTCTTCCCCTGCTCTCCACAGGTATTGCTGTGGCTTCCATTTCCTCCCCTCCTCAGCAGTCGATTGGGACGCTTCTCTTTTCAGTTAATCGGAAAACGGGTCTCAGACCCACTGCTGATTGGCTAGATTGAGGATCAGTGTTTCAATAGTGAATATTCATTCCCTGTTGTAACACCTGGGTGGGCTCGTAGCGCAATGCTCTGCGTCCTGAGCCCACCCTATTTTGAAGCCTATTAGAGCCTCTTGCTCTAAACAGGTGCTTCAAAAAAACACCCCCGCCACTGTAATATATGCGCCCGGCGTCCTGAAAGGGGCCAGATGCGTAAATAGGGGGTAGCGGCTGTGGACAGAGGGGGCGGCGCCCGTGCGCCCCTAATGGACGGGCCGCCACTGATGTTGAGGAATGTTCCTGACACTCATTAGACCAGAGGAAGTGGTTTGGAAAGCCTATGACACAGCTTCAAGATTAGAGACTAAGTCCTGTCCATGGTGATTGGGTGAAGGTGTCAGGGGCTCCCTTTGTGGCTATAAATGTTGGGTTATTTTCCTGAAACTCATTAGGCCTGAAGAAGTGGCTTGGAGAAACTACAACATCTCTTCATCATCAGTCAACATTGTCCAAGGTCAGAATGGGTTCTTGTAGATGTTGATTGTCCATCCTGGTCTTGGACAATCAACAACCACACATCCCATGGTGATTGGATGATGGTGTTGGGGCTCCCTGTGGGAAAGATAAATGTTTGGGTCTCTTCCTGAAATTTATTAGACCTGAAGAAGTGGCTTGTAGAAGCTACAGCACCTCTTCATCATCAGTCAACATTGTCCAAGGATATATTAGATTCTTGTAGATGTTGATTGTCCATCCCAGTCTTGGACAATCAAAATCTACACATCCCATAGTGATTGGATGAAGGTGTTGGGGCTTCCTGTGTGGATATAAATGTTGGGGTATCTTCCTGACCCTCATTACAACTAAAGAAGTGGATGGAGAATCTACGAAACATCTTTAACATTACAGAACATGTCCAATTGATTGCGACAAACTACTACCAGATATACCACCACCTAGATCCATGAGAACCCTCACAGGTTCTTATCTCTGAACGTAGTGCCCAACCCTGCCCAGCCCCCGCCTCTCTAAAATGAGGGACAAGCTTACCAAGTGGACCCTTGCACAAAATAAAAGGCCCATTGACTTCTATTATGTCCCCCTTACAGCAACACTTGCAGCAGTGCTACAGTAGATAGCCAATAGGAGCATGACCTGCTGTGTCAATTGCCACCTAAACTTCACCTCTTACAATACAAGAAGATGCAATAGGCCATGTGACCAGACCAAAAACCTTACACAGAAATTTGAGATCGGCTTCAATGACTACTTCCATAAGCTTACTTGGCCTTCCTTCAGGAAGACCTGATCCATGCGTTTCAACTGATAGAGAGGAACAGTAGGGTGCAGCCACTGTGTGGCGCTACCATAGTGGAAGCAGAGTCGGCATAACTGAGGAGCAAATATGGATTCCGCCATGTACAAATTGTAATGATTGTAGCCTTGTGTTCTCTCTCTCTTGGGGAAGTCAGCCTCAATTCAGGGTTATTGTCCACCCAGCAAAACAAGACACCGCGGTTTCCATTGCAAACTGTAGAAAGGTTCATTGTTCTATTTCAACAAAGACGTCAAACACTTAAAATATATACTTACTCTGGTGGGAACCTACTACACAGAACAAGTCTCCCATGACCAGAGAACTGATAGTGTCCATGCCCATAAAAAAAAAATGAACTTGTGCTTACAAGGCTGCCATCAACCAGTCTCTTTCTGTAGACCAACATACTCTGGTTCCCCCAAGGTTGGAGAGAGAGCAGATAGCTCCAACTAGAAAGAACACATTTTCCTTTGAACCCGGTACTGCCAAGACAACCACCGGCTGCCAATCTTCCCTCACAAGTAGTATAAGATACAAGAAATGATAATTAGTAACATTTCTATAACATTCTGTGATGCAGTGAGAACTTACCACTGCAGGCTTTCCTGTTGCAGAGACGGCCCTCCTCTAGGACCCCTTCACAGAGGTTGGCCTCATCGGGAACAGCATGGCATGACCTCGTTCTTGTCTGGAGCCCGCCCCCGCAGTCCCTGTTACAGTCCCCCCAGGAGCTCCATGCAGTCCAGCCACCTTGAGAAACAAAAAAAAAAGAAAAGAAGAAGAAACAACATTAGATTCAACCCTGAGCAAAGGATCACCCATGATGTTCCCAAATATGGAGAGCTTTAACCCTGACCCAGCAGGGGGCGTGTCAGACCTCTGCAGAAAGACCACTGCTTCCACACAGAGAGCAAGGGTCCTTCTCTGCAGAATGCTGGCAAAGGACAGACTTTACTACTCTGTGGCTGCTTTATAAAAAGAGGAAAACATTGCAAATATTTCTACATTTTGTTTTTTGTTTTGTTTTTTTGCACTCGGAATGTATGTAGCTGATTTAACCACTTAAGGACCTTTTCTGGCACTATTTCTAACTAAAAAATTCTAACTATTTCTATTTCTAACTAAAAAATCAGTATTTTGTGCTAAGAAAATTACTCGGAACCCCCAAACATTATATTATTTTTTTAGCAGAGACCCTAGAGAATAAAATGGAGGCATTTTTTTTATGTCACACTGTATTCATGTAGCAGTTTTTAAAATGCATTTTTTTTTTTTTGGAAAAAATATACTTTAATGAATTTTAATGCACAAAAAAAAAAAAAACACAATATATAATCCAATTTGTCGGTTAACCATTTGCCGACCGGGCTTTTTCTGGCACTTTTTGTTTACAAGTTTAAATCAATATTTTTTTGCTAGAAAATTACTTATTACCCCCAAACATTATGTATTTTCTTTTTAGCAGAGACCTTAGGCAATAAAATGGGGATTGTTACAATTTTTTATATCACACGGTATTTGTGCAGCGTTTTTTTAAACGCAATTTTTTTGGGTGGGAAGGAATACACTTTTATGAATTTCAATGCAAAAAAACCCCACAATATATGAGAAAATATTTGGTTAACTATAAAGAATGATGTTATGAATGAATGACTTGTATAGCGCTGCAAATGTGAACTGAATCGCCTCAAGGCGCTTATGGCGAGTAAATAGATACCTAACATGTCACTCTTTAAAGTTGCGCACGTTCGTGGACTGGTAACAAACTACAGCACTAAAACATCTCCATAAGCGATGATTTAAAATTTTTACAGGTTACCTGTTCAGAGTTATGCCGCGTACACACGATCAGAAATTCCGCCAGCATGGAGCAGCTTTTGGTCGGAAATTCTGACCGTGTGTACGCTCCATCGGACTTTTGCTGGCAGAATTCCAGCCAGCAAAAGATTGAGATCTTTGTCCAGGGTGACTAGTCTTGTCTCCGCCCCCTCTTGTAGCTTTCTGCAACCTGTAGTGGGTGGAGTCTGCTAGGCTCCTCCCACAGCTCTGCTCTCTCTCTGCTTGTGCAGGGTGACTAGTCTTGTCTCCGCCCCCTCCTGTAGTTTTCTGTAGTGGGTGGAGCCTGCTGGGCCCCTCCTACAGCTCTGCTCTCTCTCCTTGTGTAGGGTGACTGGTCTTGTCTCCGCCCCCTCCCGTAGTTTGCTGTGGGCCCCACCCACTGCTCTGCTACCTGCACAGGCTATGTACAGCACAGTGATACTTTTACAAGGTAATATCTGGGTTTGCAAAGACATTTGGTGCAATTTTATATCCTTTGTGGCTATTTAGGAATATATTTCTCTCCATGTTTGTTGTGTCCGGGGTTCGGCTTTAAGGACCTTTTCCCCCTTCCCTGTGATATCTGCGCCTCGGGTGGAGGGGGGGCGGATCGCCCCACAATATAAAACTCTTCTGCTCCTCCACCTTTGCAGCTTCGTTGTAATCTAAGCACCGACATCTGCAGTGCCTCATCCGGAGCTCACAACCCGCCATAAAATATTCATAATTTATATCATTGCGATGCTGCAGAATTTACAAGTCCAATAAATCAGAGCCGGGACGCGCCTCGTACCTCCATACAGATCTTTTTATTTCATATACCGACAATAAAAACGTGAAGCTCGCCGGAATTAAAAGTTCCAGTAAATCTACGGCACAGAATAAGCCGAGATTCGTTTTATCACCTCTCCGGGATGAAGTGGATACATAATACATGGCGGGAATTAGCCGGGCGACTCTTCCAGCTCCGCCCCCCCCCCCCCCCCCGCGAGGAGTCTGCAGCTTTATAATGCGATCGCTAATGGCGCATATTCACATTACCACCCGACCGTACGATCTTACCGCTCCGATCTATTTTTTTTTTTTGATTGTTTGATTGAAAGTTGTTGAAAGAATTCATCTCAGTCAATGATTGGAGGACGAGGCTGCAATTCACACCTTAGCGTTTTGAGTCGCGTTTCTCCCTGCAATTTCAAAACGCTCTGGTTAAATGACTAATTGCACAACGTGCATTTCGGATGCCATTCATTTTATTGCCACCTAAAAATGCGGTGCGGTTCTGCCGCGATTGTCGCGTGTTAAATCACGCTGCAATCGCATAGAGTGAAGCTTGTCGAACCTAAAAATACGTTCAGCAGCTTCTTTTGGGCGACAAGCTTTACGCGATGAAGTCTGCCACAATTGCAGCACGATTGGGTCAGGGTGCCCCTTTTGCCCCCCTATAAATCTGGCACTGGTTGCAGGGGGCGTGGCTATTGGCATTGCTACTGTAGCTTGTCAGTCAGCACCTGGCCACTCCGAGTCCCGCCCACTGTTTTCTGAATTGGCAACACCTCCTTTGTTGCCGAACCCCTCCCACTGTGAGCTGCAGTGTCTGGGAGGGGGGAGCGCGTGAGACATAAATAAAGAAGTATATGGCTCAATAAGGGGGGGGGGGCAGTGGAACTTGTTGACTGTGAGTATGGAGTTGTCTCTCCCTCGTGGCCATTAATATGGAATTGTCCCTCCCCCAAGGCCATAAGTATGGGGTTGTCCCTCCCTCAAAGCAATTTGTTTGGAGTTGTCCCTCCCCCAATGCCATTAGTATGGAGTTGTCCCTCCCCCGTGGCTATTAACATGGAGTTGTTCCTCCCCTCTAAACATTAATATGGAGCTGTCCCTCCCCTATAGACATTAATATGTGTCTCCCGTAGACATTATTATGAAGTTGTCCCTCTCCCGTTGACAATAATATGGAGTTGTCCCTCTCCCGTAGACATTAAAATGGAGTTGTCCCTCTCCCGTAGACATGAATATAGAGTTGTCCCTCTCCTTTAGACATTAATATGGAGTTGTCCCTCTCCCATAGATATTAATATGGAGTTGTCCCTCTCCCATAGACATTAATATGGAGTTGTCCCTCTCCCATAGACATTAATATGGAGTTGTCCCTCTCCCATAGATATTAATATGGAGTTGTCCCTCTCCCATAGATATTAATATGGAGTTGTCCCTCTCCCATAGACATTAATATGGAGTTGTCCCTCTCCCGTAGACATTAATATGGAGTTGTCCCTCTCCCGTAGACATTAATATGGAGTTGTCCCTCTCCTGTAGACATTAATATGGAGTTGTCCCTCTCCCGTAGACATTAAAATGGAGTTGTCCCTCTCCCGTAGACATGAATATAGAGTTGTCCCTCTCCTTTAGACATTAATATGGAGTTGTCCCTCTCCCATAGATATTAATATGGAGTTGTCCCTCTCCCATAGACATTAATATGGAGTTGTCCCTCTCCCGTAGACATTAATATGGAGTTGTCCCTCTCCCGTAGACATTAATATGGAGTTGTCCCTCTCCTGTAGACATTAATATGGAGTTGTCCCTCTCCTGTAGACATTAATATGGAGTTGTCCCTCTCCTGTAGACATTAATATGGAGTTGTCCCTCTCCCATAGACATTAATATGGAGTTGTCCCTCTCCCGTAGACATTAATATGGAGTTGTCCCTCTCCCGTAGACATTAATATGGAGTTGTCCCTCTCCCATAGATATTAATATGGAGCTGTCCCTCTCCTGTAGACATTAATATGGAGTTGTCCCTCTCCTGTAGACATTAATATGGAGTTGTCCCTCTCCCGTAGACATGAATATAGAGTTGTCCCTCTCCTTTAGACATTAATATGGAGTTGTCCCTCTCCCATAGATATTAATATGGAGTTGTCCCTCTCCCATAGATATTAATATGGAGTTGTCCCTCTCCCGTAGACATTAATATGGAGTTGTCCCTCTCCCGTAGACATTAATATGGAGTTGTCCCTCTCCCGTAGACATTAATATGGAGTTGTCCCTCTCCCGTAGACATTAATATGGAGTTGTCCCTCTCCCGTAGACATTAATATGGAGTTGTCCCTCTCCCATAGATATTAATATGGAGTTGTCCCTCTCCTGTAGACATTAATATGGAGTTGTCCCTCTCCCATAGACATTAATATGGAGTTGTCCCTCTCCCGTAGACATTAATATGGAGTTGTCCCTCTCCCGTAGACATTAATATGGAGTTGTCCCTCTCCCATAGATATTAATATGGAGCTGTCCCTCTCCTGTAGACATTAATATGGAGTTGTCCCTCTCCTGTAGACATTAATATGGAGTTGTCCCTCTCCCATAGACATTAATATGGAGTTGTCCCTCTCCCATAGACATTAATATGGAGTTGTCCCTCTCCTGTAGACATTAATATGGAGTTGTCCCTCTCCTGTAGACATTAATATGGAGTTGTCCCTCTCCTGTAGACATTAATATGGAGTTGTCCCTCTCCTGTAGACATTAATATGGAGTTGTCCCTCTCCTGTAGACATTAATATAGAGTTGTCCCTCTCCTGTAGACATTAATATGGAGTTGTCCCTCTCCCGTAGACATTAATATGGAGTTGTCTCTCTCCCATAGACATTAATATGGAGTTGTCCCTCTCCTGTAGACATTAATATAGAGTTGTCCCTCTCCTGTAGACATTAATATGGAGTTGTCCCTCTCCCGTAGACATTAATATGGAGTTGTCCCTCTCCCGTAGACATTAATATGGAGTTGTCCCTCTCCCGTAGACATTAATATGGAGTTGTCCCTCTCCCGTAGACATTAATATTGAGTTGTCCCTCTCCCGTAGACATTAATATGGAGTTGTCCCTCTCCCATAGACATTAATATGGAGTTGTCCCTCTCCTGTAGACATTAATATAGAGTTGTCCCTCTCCTGTAGACATTAATATAGAGTTGTCCCTCTCCCGTAGACATTAATATAGAGTTGTCCCTCTCCCGTAGACATTAATATAGAGTTGTCCCTCTCCCGTAGACATTAATATAGAGTTGTCCCTCTCCTGTAGACATTAATATGGAGTTGTCCCTCTCCCATAGACATTAATATTAAGTTGTCCCTCTCCTGTAGACATTAATATAGAGTTGTCCCTCTCCTGTAGACATTAATATAGAGTTGTCCCTCTCCCGTAGACATTAATATAGAGTTGTCCCTCTCCCGTAGACATTAATATGGAGTTGTCCCTCTCCTGTAGACATTAATATAGAGTTGTCCCTCTCCCGTAGACATTAATATAGAGTTGTCCCTCTCCTGTAGACATTAATATGGAGTTGTCCCTCTCCCGTAGACATTAATATGGAGTTGTCTCTCTCCCATAGACATTAATATGGAGTTGTCCCTCTCCTGTAGACATTAATATAGAGTTGTCCCTCTCCTGTAGACATTAATATGGAGTTGTCCCTCTCCCGTAGACATTAATATGGAGTTGTCCCTCTCCCGTAGACATTAATATGGAGTTGTCCCTCTCCCGTAGACATTAATATGGAGTTGTCCCTCTCCCGTAGACATTAATATTGAGTTGTCCCTCTCCCGTAGACATTAATATGGAGTTGTCCCTCTCCCATAGACATTAATATGGAGTTGTCCCTCTCCTGTAGACATTAATATAGAGTTGTCCCTCTCCTGTAGACATTAATATAGAGTTGTCCCTCTCCCGTAGACATTAATATAGAGTTGTCCCTCTCCCGTAGACATTAATATAGAGTTGTCCCTCTCCCGTAGACATTAATATAGAGTTGTCCCTCTCCTGTAGACATTAATATGGAGTTGTCCCTCTCCCATAGACATTAATATTAAGTTGTCCCTCTCCTGTAGACATTAATATAGAGTTGTCCCTCTCCTGTAGACATTAATATAGAGTTGTCCCTCTCCCGTAGACATTAATATAGAGTTGTCCCTCTCCCGTAGACATTAATATGGAGTTGTCCCTCTCCTGTAGACATTAATATAGAGTTGTCCCTCTCCCGTAGACATTAATATAGAGTTGTCCCTCTCCTGTAGACATTAATATGGAGTTGTCCCTCTCCCATAAACATTAATATGGAGTTGTCCCTCTCCTGTAGACCTTAATATGGAGTTGTCCCTCTCCCATAGACATTAATATGGAGTTGTCCCTCTCCTGTAGACATTAATATAGAGTTGTCCCTCTCCCATAGACATTAATATAGAGTTGTCCCTCTCCCGTAGACATTAATATAGAGTTGTCCCTCTCCCGTAGACATTAATATAGAGTTGTCCCTCTCCCGTAGACATTAATATAGAGTTGTCCCTCTCCTGTAGACATTAATATGGAGTTGTCCCTCTCCCATAGACATTAATATGGAGTTGTCCCTCTCCTGTAGACCTTAATATGGAGTTGTCCCTCTCCCGTAGACATTAATATGGAGTTGTCCCTCTCCTGTAGACATTAATATGGAGTTGTCCCTCTCCTGTAGACATTAATATAGAGTTGTCCCTATCCCATAGACATTAATATGGAGTTGTCCCTCTCCCATAGACATTAATATAGAGTTGTCCCTCTCCTGTAGACATTAATATGGAGTTGTCCCTCTCCCGTAGACATTAATATGGAGTTGTCCCTCTCCCGTAGACATTAATATGGAGTTGTCCCTCTCCTGTAGACATTAATATAGAGTTGTCCCTCTCCCATAGACATTAATATGGAGTTGTCCCTCTCCCATAGACATTAATATAGAGTTGTCCCTCTCCTGTAGACATTAATATGGAGTTGTCCCTCTCCCGTAGACATTAATATGGAGTTGTCCCTCTCCCGTAGACATTAATATGGAGTTGTCCCTCTCCCGTAGACATTAATATGGAGTTGTCCCTCTCCCGTAGACATTAATATAGAGTTGTCCCTCTCCCGTAGACATTAATATGGAGTTGTCCCTCTCCCATAGACATTAATATGGAGTTGTCCCTCTCCTGTAGACATTAATATAGAGTTGTCCCTCTCCTGTAGACATTAATATAGAGTTGTCCCTCTCCTGTAGACATTAATATAGAGTTGTCCCTCTCCCGTAGACATTAATATAGAGTTGTCCCTCTCCCGTAGACATTAATATAGAGTTGTCCCTCTCCTGTAGACATTAATATGGAGTTGTCCCTCTCCCATAGACATTAATATGGAGTTGTCCCTCTCCTGTAGACCTTAATATGGAGTTGTCCCTCTCCTGTAGACATTAATATGGAGTTGTCCCTCTCCTGTAGACATTAATATGGAGTTGTCCCTCTCCTGTAGACATTAATATGGAGTTGTCCCTCTCCCATAAACATTAATATGGAGTTGTCCCTCTCCTGTAGACCTTAATATGGAGTTGTCCCCTTTGTGACTATACCATCCTTCACTCCTCTGGGAAGATTTCCCACAAGATTTTGGAGCATCTGTAGGAATTTGTGCCCACTGGTAAGGTCAGCAATACCAAAAACAAAATACAATTATTATATCCAGAGAGAAATGTACAGATTGAGGCCATCAAGGCGTTAACCATGAAGATCACCCCCCCCCCCCCCCACCCCTTCCGAAGGTGCCAGTTCCTCATTGAATGTTTGGCCGGCATGGCTGCCTTTTTATTTCTCACTTAATCATAACAGCCTGCCCGGGCATGATGGCGTTTTCAGCCGTTATAAGCGAACGCGGACAAGAAACAAGAAAACAGACGTCAATTTAATGGCTTTGTGATCCCTCGAAGTTTGCCTGACCTTTCAGGCCGTGTCAGAATTTCCGGCACAGTAACACACGGGCGTTATTGATCCGAGAAGCAACCTTTCCCCCTGACAGCAGCGAGGTAGAAAACCGCTGTTTTTTTTTTCCCCGCGTCGTTTATGGATGGAATGTAAAGAGATTTCAGGATGGTTCATCGATCTCGAGGGCAAGACTAAAATGCCGCAACTTCTGGCTTCTATCTCCTCTGAAACAAGTCCATCAACCTCACAGCACCAAACTGACTAGTTATTTTTTATTTTCAAGGTTTCTTTTTTTTGGGGGGTGGGCGGGGGAGGGGGGTTATGCCTTAGCTTGCTTTGGGAGCCCAAAAATGGAGGGTTGGACTCTTCTCATGACAGTCTTATGATAGTTTGTATTTAATTCCTCTTCCTTATAATGGTCAGGGATGAAAAAATAAACTGATGGTCACTTGATATGTCGTGTCCGAATTTTCTTTTTTTCAAGTGGTTACGTTGCTGCTTGGGGGACTTGCACACTTTTTATTGGCTGTCAAGTGGTAGGATGATGACATCACCATGAGGAGACCAGTTGGCATAGGCACAGATTGTAGTGTTGGGTCACAGGTCTTCACTCCTAGAAGAAGTCTACATTGCTGCCTGGGTGATGTGCACACTTCTCATTGGCTGCCCAGCGGTAGGGCAATGATGTAACCAGAAGGTTACTGACTGGCGTAGACACAAATTGCAGTATTGGGTCACTGTTCTCCACTCCTGGAAGAGGTCTACATTGCTGCCTGGATGACGTGCACACTTTTTATTGGTTGTCCAGTAATAGGGTGATGAAGTCACCATGAGGAGACCAGTTGACCTAGGCACAGATTGTAGCACTGGGTCACTGTTCTCCTCTCCTTGAAGAGATCTACGTTTCTGCTTGGGTGATGTGCACACCTCTCATTGGTTGTCCAGTAATAGGGTGATGAAGTCACCATGAGGAGACCAGTTGACCTAGGCACAGATTGTAGCACTGGGTCACTGTTCTCCTCTCCTTGAAGAGGTCTACATTTCTGCTTGGGTGATGTGCAGATTTCTCATTGGTTGTCCAGTAATAGGGTGATGAAGTCACCATGAGAAGACCAGTTGACCTAGGCACAGATTGTAGCACTGGGTCACTGGTCTCCTCTCCTGGAAGAGGTCTACGTTTCTGCTTGGGTGATGTGCACACCTCTCATTGGTTGTCCAGTAATAGGGTGATGAAGTCACCATGAGGAGACCAGTTGACCTAGGCACAGATTGTAGCACTGGGTCACTGGTCTCCTCTCCTGGAAGAGGTCTACGTTGCTGCCTGGATGACGTGCAGATTTCTCATTGGTTGTCCAGTAATAGGGTGATGAAGTCACCATGAGAAGACCAGTTGACCTAGGCTCAGATTGTAGCACTGGGTCACTGTTCTCCACTCCTGGAAGAGGTCTACATTGCTGCCTGGATGACGTGCACATTTCTCACTGGTTGTCCAGTAATAGGGTGATGAAGTCACCATGAGGAGACCAGTTGACCTAGGCACAGATTGTAGCACTGGGTCACTGTTCTCCACTCTTGGAAGAGGTCTACGTTGCTGCCTGGATGACGTGCACATTTCTCACTGGTTGTCCAGTAATAGGGTGATGAAGTCACCATGAGAAGACCAGTTGACCTAGGCACAGATTGTAGCACTGGGTCACTGTTATCCGCTCCTGGAAGAGGTCTATGTTTCTGCTTGGGTGATGTGCACACTTCTCATTGGCTTGTCCAATGGTAGGACTATGATGTCATCATGATGAGACAAGTTGGCCGAGGCACAGTCTGTAGCATTGGGTCACTGGTCTCTGCTCCTGGAAAAGGTATACATTGTTGCCTGGGTGACATGAACGCTTCTCATTGGTTGTCCAGTGGTAGGGTGATGACATTCTGTACTGAATCAGTAAATGGTCCACTCCAGGGGTCTCCAAACTTTCTAAACAAAGGGTCAGTTTACTGTCCATCAAGCCTTGGCTGGGCTGGACTGGACTGAGGCATCAGTGGGAATGGACAATGTCTCACACTTTGTGATCAGTGGGAATAAAAAAATGACATGGCATCTGTGATCAGTGCCCCATGATTGGTATTGTTGGTATTGGTGGAAGGAATAGTGCACAATTGTTAGTGTCAGTTAAAGGAATCATGCCCCATCATTGGTATCAGTGGGAGAAATAGTGCCCCATCATTGGTGTCAGTGGGAGGAATAGTGCCCCATCATTGGTGTCAGTGGGAGGAGTAGTGCCCCATCATTGGTGTCAGTGGGAGAAATAGTGTCCCATCATTGGTGTCAGTGAGAGGAATAGTGCCCCATCATTGGTGTCAGTGGGAGGAATAGTGTCCAATCATTGGTGTCAGTGGGAGGAATAGTGCCCCTTCACTGGTGTTAGTGGAAGGAATAGTGCCCCATCATTGGTGTTAGTAAGGGAGAATAGTGCCCCATCATTGGTGTCAGTGGGAGGAATAGTGCCCCATCATTGGTGTCAGTGGGAGGAATAGTGCCCCATCATTGGTGTTAGTGGGGGGAATAGTGTCCCATCATTGGTGTCAGTGGGAGGAATAGTGCCCCATCATTGGTGTCAGTGGGAGGAATAGTGCCCCATCATTGGTGTCAGTGGGAGGAATAGTGCCCCATCATTGGTGTCAGTGGGAGGAATAGTGCCCCATCATTGGTGTCAGTGGGAGGAATAGTGCCCCATCATTGGTGTCAGTGGGAGGAATAGTGCCCCACTGTTAGTGTCAGTGGAAGTCATGGTGCCTCCTCGTTGGTGTCAGTGGAAAGAATAGTGCCTTGTATCGGTGAGAGTAATGGTGCACCAAGGGCCAGACAAAGGCAAGCAAAGGGGTGCATATGGCCCATGGGCCACAGTTTGGAGACCACTGGTCTTCTCTAAAGGACAGGGTTGTCCCAGCAGATTGATAGCTCTGCTGGTAGGATGTATTTCTAATGTGTGTGTGTGTGTGTGGGGGGGGGGGGGGGGGATGGTTTCTCTTTCTTCACCCCAAGGTTCTATGACCAGAGTTACAGATCTGATTGCACCCAAAATGTATGAGGAATCCAGAAATCCACCTAACTCTGAAGGAACCATGAAGCCCATAGATGGTGGTGGCAGGATGTGCTGGGTACTGCAGGGGAGCCTTGACCACTATCCCCGGATGGTAAAAGTGAATCAAAAATCCAGAGGATAAAAAGGAAATAAAAGTAGCCGGAAAGCTAAGAACATAAACGTGATCCATTCATCAACGTGAGATACAATACATCACAGAAAACAGGTCACCATGGCAGCGATCGATACATAACATACCCATCCATCATCCGGGGAGCCGGCACAGCCACTGCCACCGTCCGCACACCGGACCCAATCATAAACTCACTCAGGACTTCAATGTGGGAGTTCAGACATGACTAACAAGAGAGGACCCCTTCCAGAACCCGTCATCGGGGACCCCTGAGGTGACATGAAGGACCTCACCTTCTGAAAATGCCAACTCTCTTGCTGCCATGGTGGGATTGGTTTCCCGGTGGAGCCGTTTGACTCCCAAGTTATAAAGTAACATTTAACGGGACCACAAAGGACTTCCCAGCATTTTTCTAATGAAAGGTTTCAATTGGTTGTAAAAAAAAAAAAAAAAATCGAAATGAAAAATGAACAAAGCACACCCGACTTATTGTGGTTCCTCCCGGAACTCTCAGACCCCCGATATCTCCATGAGTCACGTCTGACAGGGTATGTCAACACCAGACAATGCCAAGAGATGCCAACCCCCCTCAAGCACACAGCAGGTGATTGACAGCTTCAGCTGTGGATGTTTCCCTTTGACACTGCCATTACCTGCACTCAGGTCTCAGATTACACTCAGCTCTATGCTGTGTTGTGTGTGACATCAGATCCCTTCCCCCTGCCTTCTGAAGCTCAGAAATGCTGTGTAAATTCTGGACTTTGAACGGCTATAGAGGAGAACGGTCACAGAAAGACCTTGTGACGGAACGTCCCACAATGTTCTGATGGACCTGGGATGGATTTAGCCGATTTCACCTGAAGGCTCAACTGGACATATTACCAAAAGTATTGGGACGCCCGCCTTTTCACGCATATGAACTTTAATGACATCCCAGTCTAAAGCCGCGTACACACGATCAGATTGTTGGCCAACCGAGCATCAGACTTTTGTCCGAGGGGCGTGTGCCAGGAACTTGTCTTGCAAACTAACGGCACACAATTGTCGGCCAACAAACACGAACGTAGTGACGTGCTACGTGGAATTTCAGCTCTTCAGCGCCACCCTTTGGGCACCTTCTGCTAATGTCGTGTTTGGTGAGCACTGATTCCGAGCATGCGCGTTTGTACTTTGGACTTTTGTATGACGGACTTGTGTACACACGATACGTAAATCTGACAACAGGCCGTCGTCCGCAGAAAATTTACTAGCCTGCCATCCAACATTTGTTGGCGGAAAGTTGGACGACAATTGTCTGAAGGAGCGTACTAACGGTCGGATTTTTAGGCAAACAGTCTGTCATCATACAATTCCCTGCCGAAAATCCGACCGTGTGTACGGGGCTTTAGTCCGTAGGGTTCAATATTGAGTTGGCTCCGCCCTTTGCAACTATAACAGCTTCACCTCTTCTGGGAAGGCCGTCCACAAGGTTTAGGAGGGTGTCTATGGGAATGTTTGACCATTCTTCCAGAGGAGCATTTGTGAGGTCAGGCCCTGATGTTGGATGAGAAGGCCTGGCTCGCAGTCTCCGCTCTAATTGATCCCAAAGGTGTTCTATCGGGTGGAGGTCAGGACTCTGTGCAGGCCAGTCAAGTTCCTCCACCCCAAACTCGCTCATCCATGTCTTTATGGACCTTGCTTTTTGCACTGGTCCAAATCATTTGGTGGAGGGGGGATTATGGTGTGGGGGGAGGGGGAGGGGGGATTATGGTGTGGGAGGGGTTATGGTGTAGGGGGGAGGAGGGATTATGGCGTGGGGTTGTTTTTCAGGGGTTGGGCTTGGCCCCTTAGTTCCAGTGAAGGGAACTCTTAAGGCGTCAGCATACCAAGACATTTTGGACAATTTCATGCTCCCAACTTTGTGGGAGGAGTTTGGGGACGGCCCCTTCCTGTTCCAACATGACTGCGCACCAGTGCACAAAGCAAGGTCCATAAAGACATGGATGAGCGAGTTTGGGGTGGAGGAACTTGACTGGCCTGCACAGAGTCCTGACCTCAACACCTTTGGGATGAATTAGAGCGGAGACTGCGAGCCAGGCCTTCTCATCCAACATCAGTGCCTGACCTCACAAATGCTCTTCTGGAAGAATGGTCAAACATTCCCATAGACACCCTCCTAAACCTTGTGGACGGCCTTCCCGGAAGAGTTGACGCTGTTATAGCTGCAAAGGGCGGAGCCAACTCAATATTGAACCCTACGGACTAAGACTGGGATGCCATTAAAGGTCATGTGTGTGTAAAGGCAGGCGTCCCAATACTTTTGGTAACATAGTGTATTATGATTGAATAGTACCCTAGCATAGTCATACCATGTTAAGTTCTTGACTCCTCCCTCTACTTGTTCTGGACAGAAGAGTCATCAGAGAGGGAGACAGACATGTTGATATTCTAATACCCCACTGAGCTCTGCAGTCACAAAGGTGGGCGGGGCTGAAAACAATCACATTTGATATACAGGAGCACCCGGCATTAAGCAACATATCAATACTGCAAATAATACATTGAAAAAGACGTCATAAGACACGCCCCCCACCCCCCATAATGCATCATGGGACATGTAGTTTTTATTATCACAGAACTGCTGGGCTGACGCACCATCCCCCCCCCCCTCTTTAATCTGAAGACTTTCTGTAGAAAGGACATTTGGAACATCCAGATCAGAAGCAGGTAAGAATCTGCAATTTTCTGCAACCTTTGTTTTATTCTTGGCGGTTTTTTTTTTTTTTTCATCATATTCTTCATCTTCTCATCAGTGATCTTTTTTTCTGCACTGACTTCATCCTGACAGTCCAGAGGGAAGTGCGCAGAGCCCACTGCGGCGGCGTCTAGTTTTTCAGTTCTGAGCTGGAAATCCGAGCCGAGTCTGGGCCGCGTTCCCTGCGAGTCAGCGTTCCGGTAATGATGGTTTCAGGATAAGATCGCTCTCGGAGCTCCAGCTGTATGGATTTTTAGATCAAATCTCTCAATTAATGTTAAACTGCGATGTGTAATTATCAGGCAGAGCGGCTTGGACTTTGGCAGTCAGTGAGATGCCAGACGGAACCTTCTCTATATATAGACCTTCAGCCCGGCCGCTTATCATCAATCAGCCAACCAACCAGCTAACCAACCAACCAACCAACCAGCCAACCAACCAACCAGCCAACCAACCAGCCAACCAACTAACCAACCAACCAGCCAACCAACCAACCAACCAACCAACCAACTAACCAACCAACCAGCCAACCAACCAGCCAACCAACCAACCAGCCAACCAACCAGCTAACCAAACAGCCAACCAACCAACCAAACAACCAGCCAACCAGTCAACCAGCCAACCAACCAGCTAACCAAACAACCAAAAATCCAACCAACCAACCAGCCAACCAGCCAACCAACCAGCTAACCAACCAACCAACCAGCCAACCAACCAACCAACCAGCCAACCAGCCAACCAACCAACCAACCAGCCAACCAACCAGCCAACCAACGCTACACGACTATAGGACAGAGGAGCAATCATCACAGGAGGGACTACAATCTTCTGTATAGGAGCACGGGGGGGGGGGATCATGAAGACTGGTGGTCCTCACACTATGGCCCAGGGGTGAATATGGCCCACCAATTGCCTTATACCAGCCCCAACCCTGAGGACCCCACATACCTTGAATGCATTGTGGCAGCGGGTGCTGGGCAGTGTGGGCACTAGGATGCAGAGCATTCCAACCTCTGACATTGGAGTCTAGTGATCACTGTTGGGTGGGTGCGATCTCCCGCCCAACAGTGCCAGCATAGTTCCAGAGGTCACACGGCTAATACAGGAGCAGGACTCCAATGATAGGGGTCTTTTCTAATGTTACTGACACCAATGATGGTGTTCTATTCCTCCACTGATACCAGTGATGGGGCACTATTCATCCCACTGATACCAATGATGGGGCACTATTCCTCCCACTGATACCAATGATGGGGCACTATTCCTCCCACTGACACCAATGATGGGACACTATTCCTCCCACTGATACCAATGATGGGGCACTATTCCTCCCACTGACACCAATGATGGGGCACTATTCCTCCCACTGATACCAATGATGGGGCACTATTCTCCACTGATACCAATGATGGGGCACTATTCCTCCACTGACGCCAATGATGGGGCACTATTCCTCCCACTGATACCAGTGATGGGGCACTATTCCTCCCACTGATACCAATGATGGGGCACTATTCCTCCACTGATACAATGATGGGGCACTATTCCTCCACTGATACCAATGATGGGGCACTATTCCTCCCACTGACGCCAATGATGGGGCACTATTCCTCCCACTGATACCAGTGATGGGGCACTATTCCTCCCACTGATACCAATGATGGGGCACTATTCCTCCCACTGACGCCAATGATGGGGCACTATTCCTCCCACTGATACCAATGATGGGGCACTATTCCTCCCACTGACACCATGATGGGGCACTATTCCTCCCACTGATACCAATAATGGGGTACTATTCCCCCCACTAACACCAGTGATGGGGCACTATTCCTCCCACTGACACCAATGATGGGACACTATTCCTCCCACTGACACCAATGATGGGGTACTATTCCTCCCACTGACACCAATGATGGGACACTATTCCTCCCACTGATACCAATAATGGGGTACTATTCCCCCCACTAACACCAGTGATGGGGCACTATTCCTCCCACTGACACCAATGATGGGGCACTATTCCTCCCACTGACACCAATGATGGGGTACTATTCCTCCCACTGACACCAATGATGGTACACTATTCCTCCCACTGATACCAATGATGGGACACTATTCCTCCCACTGATAACAATGATGGGACACTATTCCTCCCACTGTTACCAATGTGGGGCACTATTCCTCTCACTGATACCAATAATGGGGTACTATTCCTCCCCTGATACCAATGATGGGACACTATTCCTCCCACTGATACCAATGATGGGGCACTATTCCTACCACTGACACCAATGATGGGGCACTATTCCTACCACTGATACTAATGATGGGACACTATTCCTCCACTGACACCAATGATGGGACACTATTCCTCCCACTGATACTAATGATGGGACACTATTCCTCCCACTGACACCAATGATGGGACACTATTCCTCCCACTGACACCAATGATGGGACATTATTCCTCCCACTGACACCAATGATGGGACATTATTCCTCCCACTGACACCAATGATGGGACACTATTCCTCCCACTGACACCAATGATGGGGCACTATTCCTACCACTGACACCAATGATGGGGCACTATTCCTACCACTAACACCAGTGATGGGGTACTATTCCTCCCACTGATAACAATGATGCGACACTACCCCCCTCCCCCACCCCCACTGACAATGGGTTATTTTTATATCCAGTAACCACAGTCCGGCACCACAAGAATCTGAAGAGCAGTAGACTGGCCCTTTGTCTTACATGATTGGGACCCCTGTTACAGACCGGTCCTCCTACTCATTTTCAGGATGTGCACTTGCATGGCCTCGTTATCTACAAGAGGGATGTGAACAAGACCCTGCAAGGAGCCCTTACTATATATACAGTATATAAACCCAAAGGGAATTGTTCTTCTCAGCCACATTGGGGTTTGACAGCCGGGTCGTTGAACTCACTTCTTCACCACTACAGTTGAGCCACACAGCTTGGTCACTGACCCACCTCCTGCCTGGTGACTGGGCAATGAAGGAGCATCACCATCTGAGGAGGCCATCAATGTGTATGGGCAACACTGTACAAGCGGTATGATTGGCTCACCGTCATCCCCCCCCCCCCACTGTCAGGAAACCAATATAAAGGGGACCTGTCACCTCATTATATGTGTTTCAGGTGTGTGTTTAGCTCTTCACCGGGAGATGCCCTTCATTTCCAAGCCTTGGGCAGCCGGCAGCCCACTGAGGGAAGATTGAAAAGATAAATGGAACCCGTTTTTCCCGTACGAAGAAACAAAAGCTCGTTCTCCCGGTTGTCCTACTTAGAAAAGTGTTTTATTCAGAAGGAAGAAGGTTTGAACCTGAAGTGGCTCTCAGAGGTGACATTAGGAGGCCATTGAGCGTACCCAATCTCAATCTATCGGAGAACCTGATGGTCCCATCGCTGTAGCTCATACCTCTGGAGATGGGAGTCATCCATCTCCTCCTGGAGGCCTCTGGGGTTCCATCTCGCTGTAAATTTAGCTCCTCTCCTCCCGTGGATGAACAATACAATGGGGGGGGGGGGGGGGTGAAATGACCCGGAGAAATTCATGACAACATTGATGCGCTATTTATACCGGATACTCTACGCTACGGTAATCCGAGACTCGCTGTGCCTCCTAAAACCCCCGTCCTCTCCTCTCTCCATAGATTATTTATCACCACGAGACGTCTGGGACATATTGATGGATAAGGCCCATTGAATACCATATGTGTCGTATTTTTTTATCACACAGGAAGTGTCGGCGAATCGAAATGGTTTTTATTAAGGAAGAAGCCCCAAAACCATGGAATGTTCTGTGCCGGGCCAGCTACATCAAGACCCGCCCTTTTCTGCCATTTTTTGTTCACATGCAACAATCAGTATATTTTCCTAGAAAATGACTTAGAACCCCCAAATATTATAGATATATTTTTTTTAAAGAAGAGGCCCCAGAGAATAAATTGGTGGCAAAGTCAGTGGACTGGAGGTCAAGGACTGATTTCAATGATAAAAGGCGGAGCTTTTCTATAAAATGATTCTGTTGCCGTCTGTTGTCAAAGGATTTATTTATGTCATCTCTAAAGCCCCTAACAGGTTCACTTCATCCACATCCTGCCCGGGTTGTGGCAAAATGAGGCCCGGGCGGTGTCTCTCCTGGCTCTTCTGTTCTGACTGGGCGTCATATGAGGTCCTTAGAACAAGACCCTCACACCCCCCGGGGGGCGCACAGTACGGCGATCTGTAGTGTGGTGTGCCGCATCTCCGATCGTGGTAAAGAGCCTATTTACCATGTGATCAGCTGTAACCAATCACAGTGTAACTAGGAAGTGCCGGTTATCGGCATTCCTCTATTCACGATGACTGAGTAGAGGAGAGCTGAT
>NC_133328.1:2429091-2464385 GCF_042186555.1 Aquarana catesbeiana | reverse complement strand
TTTGTCCTGTATGTCAGTCTTCTGTTTTTTCTTTTTCCTTTTTGTGTCCCCGGTACGCTGTGTTTATTTTTTATACTCATTATGTCATTTTATAAGCTCAGTGCTTCCCCTTGTCCTGCTCATGTCCGCCCATAGTCCCGCCCGCAGTCCCGCCCACAGACCAGATCATTGCTTGAAGAAGGAACCAATCCGCTGTTTCCGAAACGCGTCGCACATTGATGACATCACTTCCGGTTTGCTGTCCACGCTGGTTGCTGGTCCCTTCCTGCTGATGTCACTTCCTGGATTCAACTTCCATGCTGTCTCAGGCAGCCTATCTGTCTTCCCAGTATCCGGAGAGTTGTGGCCTCCATCTGTCGGCCACTTCAGAATATACTGCCATAGAATCACACCTCCGGATATCCCTGAGACTCCTCGGAACTACCAGAACACCGGACCACCCGCCATATTACTAATATGATGTACTTCTTCCCATCCACCCTTTTGTAAGTGTTTTTAGCACTTAGAGGCGACTTTTTTTCTTTTCATTTTACTTCAGAGTTTTTTTCTCTCTTCAAGTGCTGCCGAAAGTGCATAAAGACCCTCTTCTCTCTCCAAAGACATGCTGGTAGGTTATTTGGCTTCTGCCCCAGTATATGAATGTGAGTTGGGACCTTGGATCGTGGGCTCCTTGAGGGTAGGGACCGATGTGAGTGTGTGATGTATGTGTGGAGCGCTGTGTAACTTGACGGCGCTATATGGGTACCTTAAATAAATAGGGATAATTGTAGACACGCACCAACACTCACTCAGGCTGAACTGGATGGAACTGGTGTCTTTATTCAACCTTACTGACTATGTAACTATGTAACTATCTCTACATAGACTGATATCTGCTTGGCCTGTTACTCAGAGTGCCCTTATACACACTATTACCTCAACCAGCACTCACCTGCCCCAAGCAGCATCCAACAGCCTCAACCAGCCCCTAGCAGCCTCAGCCAGTGCCCACCAGCCTCCACCAGCACCCACCTGCCCCAACCAGTGCCCACCAGACTCCGCCAGCCCCCACCTGCCCCAACCAGTGCCCACAAGCCTCCACCAGCACCCACCTGCCCCAACCAGTGCCCACCAGCCTCCACCAGCACCCACCTGCCCCAACCAGTGCCCACCAGCCTCCACCAGCACCCACCTGCCCAACCAGTGCCCACCAGCCCCTGCCAGCACCCACCTGCCCCAACCAGTGCCCCCAGACTCCGCCAGCCCCCACCTGCCCCAACCAGTGCCCACCAGCCTCCACCAGCACCCACCTGCCCCAACCAGTGCCCACCAGCCTCCACCAGCACCCACCTGCCCCAACCAGTGCCCACCAGACTCCGCCAGCCCCCACCTGCCCCAACCAGTGCCCACCAGCCTCCACCAGCACCCACCTGCCCCAACCAGTGCCCACCAGCCTCCACCAACACCCACCCACCTCAACTAGCACCCACCAGCCTCTGCCAGCACCCACATGCACCAACCAGCACCCACCAGCCTCAAACAGCACCACCACCCCAACCAGTAGCCACATGCCCCTGCCAGCTTCCACCAGCGTCATCTAGCACCCACCAAACCTCAGCTGCATCTGTTCTCCCCAAACAGTGCCCACCAGCACCCACCTGCTCCAACCAGTGCCCACCAGCACCCACCTGCCCAACAGTGCCCACCAATCTCCACTAGCACCCACCTGCCCCAACCAGTGCCCACCAGACTCTGCCAGCCCCCACCTGCCCCAACCAGTGCCCACCAGCCTCCACCAGCACCCACCTGCCCCAATCAGTGCCCACCAGCCTCAAGCAACACCCACCCACCTTAACTAGCACCCACCAGCCTCGGCCAGCACCCACATGCACTAACTAGCACCCACTAGCCTCAAACAGCACCCACCACCCCAACCAGTAGCCACATGCCCCTGCCAGCTTCCACCAGTGTCATCTAGCACCCACCAAACTTCAGCTGCATCTGTTCTCTCCAAACAGTGCCCACCAGCACCACCTGCTCCAACCAGTGTCCACCAGCACCCACCTGCCCCAACCAGTGCCCACCAGTCTCCACTAGCACCCACCTGCCCCAACCAGTAGCCACGTGCCTCTGCCAGCTTCCACCAGCCCCATCTAGCACCCACCAGACCCCGGCTGCATTGCACCTATCAGCACCCACCTACCCCAACCAGCACCCACCAGCCTCCGCTAGCCCTCCTCTCCGTAGAATAAAGATTTTTCCGAAAATAATTTCCTGCTTTTCACCCATTGCTGGAACTCAGTGGTGGCCGGACCTCATCACAGATGCCAATAAATGAATCACGTTTAGCAGCAGCTGAAGGGAAAAAAATAAATGCCAACATGAATGCTTCTTGATAAACGGCGGAGCGATCGCAGTATTTCAGCTGATTACTTTAAATGAAGAGTGAAACCGCTACAATTAGAGGATAATGACTGAGCGCCGCGGATGGCCAGACTTCCAGCGCGCTGCGGGGACAAAGCCGTGATCTTCAACCGACTGCACAAAGTATCACCTTCTATATCACAAAGTATCAGGAGGAACATAAAGAACATCTTCCACATGGCCGACTCCAAGCAAGACGTCCTCCACTCCGCCATCGTTTCATACAATCTTTTGCCAACAAACATTTAATCGGGACACATCCCGATCTCTAGGAGAGGTAATAAATATCCGGAAGTGTGACACTGACACATATCTGAACATGTGTGCCCTCACCACAAGAAAAAATATATATATATTATAAGTATAACAACTATAACATGATCATAAAATATAAATACTTGATATAGAGGTAAATAATATCACATATCATTTAGATACATAATATCAATTTGTAGCTATAATGTAAACATGTCAGAGTTGTGCCCCCCCCCCCCCCCCATGACTGGAGGGGTGACGATTATAGGGGTGGAGGAAGTACAGATCCACAGACTGGATGAAGAGGAAGCAGGGAGATTCTTGCACTGCAGGTCTTTAGGTACAGCTTCCCCTCCATCAAGGAGAACAGTGATCAACATCGTACTGCCATCACCAAATCTCACCCCAAATCTGGTGAGATGAGCAGTCAGAGGCAGCAGTGCCCTACATGATCTCACACTGCAGAGATACAGCTATGAGGATACAAAACAGGAAGTGTACTGATATCAGGAGTGCCTAGGAAGTATAGGAAGTGCAATGATATCAGGAGTGCCCAGCCTCAGGAAGTGTATTGATATCTGCTATCAGGAGTGCCTAGGCACAGGAAGTGCCCTGATGTCAGGAGTGCCTAGGAAGTACAGGAAGTGCAATTATATCAGGAGTGCCTAGGCTCAGGAAGTGCACTGATATCAGGAGAGCCTAGGAAGTACAGGAAGTGCACTGATATCAGGAGTGCCTAGGAAGTACAGGAAGTGCACTGATATCAGGAGTGCCTAGGCTCAGGAAGTACACTGATATCAGGTGTGCCCAGGCTCAGGAAGTACACTGATATCGGGAGTGGCTAGGCACAGGAAGTGCCCTGATATCAGGAGTGCCTAGGAAGTACAGGAAGTGCACTGATATCAGGCGTGCCCAGGCTCAGGAAGTGCACAGATATCAGAAGTGCCTAGGAAGTACAGGAAGTGCCCTGATATCAGGAGTGCCTAGGAAGTACAGGAAGTGCATTGATATCAGGCGTGCCCAGGCGCAGGAAGTGCACTGATATCAGGCGTGCCCAGGCTCAGGAAGTGCACTGATATCAGAAGTGCCTAGGCACAGAAAGTGTACAAATATCAGGAGTGCTTAGGCTCATGAAGTATACAGATATCCGGAGTGCCTAGGCACAGGAAGTGCAGCGATATCAGGAGTGCTTAGGCACAGGAAGTGCACTGATATCAGAAGAGCCTAGGCACAGGAAGTGCACTGATATCAGAAGTGCCTAGGCACAAGAACTGACATGATGAAACGCACTTAAATGCACCATTTTTGGATTTTTTTTTTAATTCAGCCAATTTCACAGTAATGCTCCGCGTTGGGTTGTAGATGTGTTGGGGTGCCTTTAAGGACAGAATAGCACTGCAGCACCCCCTACTGGTAACACGCGTGTTGTGGAAACGCTCACCCATGCATGCGCCCCGCAGTGTGGAAATGAACCCGGGCCCCAGATAATTTGTGTTTTTCTTCATCGACTCGCTTTACGCCGGTTCGCCGTTTGACTTTGACAGAAGTCCGTTTTAAGGTGAATTATTGATATCCCCCCCTCCCCCGCTGACGCGCCCTCGGCAGGGAATTAGTTGAACTCCATGGACCGGCGTCTTTTTTTTGTTTTCAGATTCCGTGATATAAAATAATCCCGGAGGAGGTTTTCATTTATAAAACAACAAACATAAAAACAAAGCGTCGCAGTGAGTCCCCCGCGGAGGTTTTCGGCACTCCACAAAACGGAGTAATTGCGACGTACTTAAGATAACGTGCGCGCGTTTAATGAGCGCCGACATAATGGGAACATGTCTGGGAGTGACAGCGATGTGCCTTTCAGTTTATTTTTTTTTTTGCGGGACGGATCGGGGCACATTGCGTCCGTTCCGTGCAGATCGTGTCAATGGGGGGAAGACGAAGGACAGCGCGAGCGCGGCGCTCTGCCGAGTGATCCTAATTGGTTCAGCAAAGGGGGACGACACGGGACGCCGGGTGTGAGGTCACAGGAGGGCCGCCAGACACAGTCACAACGGATGTCCATACAGAGGGAGAAGGAGAACTCTCACATGACCCAAAATAACCGAACGAAAGAACTGTGTGCGACGAAGGGATCGCTTTATATCTTAACAGCCAAACACAGAGATACAGTGCCTTGAAAAAGTATTCACACCCCTTGAAATCTTCCACATTTTGTCATGTTACAACCAAAAACGTAAAAATGTATTTTATTGGGATTTTATGTGATAGACCAACACAAAGTGTCACATAATTGTGAAGTGGAAGGAAAATGATAAATGATACAAATAAATATGTGAAAAGTGTGGGGGGGGCATTTGTATTCAGCCCCCTTTACTCTGATACCCCTAACTAAAATCTAGTGGAACCAATTGCCTTCAGAAGTCACCTAATTAATAAATAGAGTCTACCTGTGTGTCATTTCATCTCAGTATAAATACAGCTGTTCTGTGAAGCCCTCAGAGGTTTGTTAGAGAACCTTAGTGAACAAACAGCATCATGAAGGCCAAGGAACACACCAGACAGGTCAGGGATAAAGAAGTATAAAGCAGGGTTACGTTATAAAAAAATCTCCCAAGCTTTGAACATCTCACGGAGCTCTGTTCAATCCATCATCGGAAAATGGAAAGAGTATGGCACAACTGCAAACCTACCAAGACATGGCCGTCCACCTAAACTGACCGGCCGGGCAAGGAGAGCATTCATCAGAGAAGAGCCAAGAGGTCCATGGTAACTCTGGAGGAGCTGCAGAGATCCACAGCTCAGGTGGGAGAATCTGTCCACAGGACAACTATTAGTCGTGTTCTCCACAAATCTGCCCTTTATGGAAGAGTGACAAGAAGAAAGACATTGGTGAAAGAAAGTCATAAGAAGTCCTGTTTGTAGTTTGTGAGAAGCCATGTGGAGGACACAGCAAACATGTGGAAGAAGGTGATCTGGTCACATGAGACCAAAATTCAACTTTATGGCCTAAAAGTAAAACGCTATGTGTGGGGAAAACTAACACTGCACATCACCCTGAACACACCATCCCCACTGTGAAACATGGTGGTGGCAGCATCATGTGGTGGGGATGGTTTTCTTCAGCAGGGACAGGGAAGCTGGTCAGAGTTGATGGGAAGATGGATGGAGACAAATACAGGACAATCTTAGAAGAAAACCTGTTAGAGTCTACAAAAGACTTGAGACTGGGGCGGAGGTTCACCTTCCAGCAGGACAACGACCCGAAACATCCAGCCAGAGCTACAAAGGAATGGTTTAGATCAAAGCATATTCATGTGTTAGAATGGCCCAGTCACAGTCCAGACCTAAATCACATTGAGAATCTGTGGCAAGACTTGAAAATTGCTGTTCACAGACGCTCTCCATCCAATCTGACAGAGCTTGAGATATTCTACAAAGAAGAATGGGCAGAAATGTCCTCTCTAGATGTGCAAAGCTGGTAGAGACATCCCCAAAAAGACTTGTAGAGAAAGGGGGTTCTACAAAGTATTGACTCCGGGGGGCGCCATACAAATGCCCCTCCCCCACACTTTTCACATATTTATTTGTATCATTTATCATTTTCCTTCCACTTCACAATTATGTGACACTTTGTGTTGGTCTATCACATAAAATCCCAATAAAATACATTGACGTTTTTGGGTTGTAACATGACAACATGGGGAAATGTCAAGGGGTATGAATACTTTGACATGGCACTGTATTATACATGAGGTCTGCCCTACCCACCCAAGGATTTGACTGGCGGGCCAGGGGACCTGAGTCTTCTTCGCTGCATACATTTACTACTTTGCTGCGTACATTTACAGGCCATGCACCCCCCCCCCCCCATCTCATTTCCTGTATTTACTCACTGCTGTATTCAGCAATTTTATTACATCTTCATCTGGCGCAGTTTCACTTTTACTTACAGGTAATCCTGCCCCCTACCCTGTGAAATCAGAAGACTGATGAGCTCATCTCTCTGCTCTCTCCTCCTATCAGCATTCTCCTTCTACAGCAACTAGGGTTGCCACCTGTACAGGATTGACCCGGACGGTCCGGGTTTTGACACATGTGCCCGGGTTTCAGTCCACCTGCAACCCACACACAACATATCTCCAGTTCCAACCGTATTCCTTTTCAGCTGGATAAGTTGGATATTAGTACATTTTGGAAGGGATTGGAGGTCTCCGCCTCCATTCATATAGTATTATGTGTATGAAGATTGCACAGTAGATATGTCTGAATGAGATTGTATTACGAGGGGTCTTCAAAAAGTTTCCACACTTTGGTTTTATATTTATTAGAATTTAAAAAAAGTGCGGAAACTTTTTGAAGGACCCTCATAATACTTCCTGGGTTACTCTCGGGGGGGTTTCCACCATCATTCACAATTATTTTTTCACATATGAAATAATAGAATTTTAGGGGAGCACTGATATAAGGGCACTCTGATCTAATGGGGGTCTCTAAGGGGAGCACTGATATAAGGGGACTCTGATCTAATAGGGGGTCTCTAAGGGGGGCACTCTGATATAAGGGGACTCTGATCTAATGGGGGGGTCTCTAAGGGGAGCACTGATATAAGGGGACTGTGATCTAATGGGGGGTCTCTAAGGGGAGCACTGATATAAGGGCACTCTGATCTAATGGGGGGGTCTCTAAGGGGAGCACTGATATAAGGGGACTCTGATCTAATGGGGGGGTCTCTAAGGGGGGCACTGATATAAGGGGACTGTGATCTAATGGGGGGTCTCTAAGGGGAGCACTGATACAAGGGGACTCTGATCTAATGGGGGGGGTCTCTAAAGGAAGCACTGATACAAGGGGACTCTGATCTAATGGGGGGTCTCTAAGGGGAGCACTGATATAAGGGGACTCTGATCTAATGGGGGGTCTCTAAGGGGAGCACTGATATAAGTGGACTCTGATCTAATGGGGGGTCTCTAAAGGGAGCACTGATATAAGGGGACTGTGATCTAATTGGCGGTCTCTAAAGGGGGGCACTCTGATCTAATAGGGGGTCTCTAAGGGGGGCACTCTGATATAAGGGGACTCTGATCTAATGGGGGGGTCTCTAAGGGGAGCACTGATATAAGGGGACTGTGATCTAATTGGCGGTCTCTAAAGGGGGGCACTCTGATCTAATAGGGGGTCTCTAAGGGGGGCACTGATATAAGGGGACTCTGATCTAATGGGGGGTCTCTAAGGGAAGCACTGATATAAGGGGACTCTGATCTAATGGGGGGTCTCTAAGGGAAGCACTGATATAAGGGGACTCTGATCTAATGGGGGTCTCAAAGGGGGGTACTGATATAAAGGGACTCTGATCTAATGGGGGGTCTCTAAGGGGGGCACTGATATAAGGGCACTCTGATCTAATGGGGGGTCTCTAAGGGGAGCACTGATATAAGGGGACTCTGATCTAATGGGGGGTCTCTAAGGGGAGCACTGATATAAGGGGACTCTGATCTAATGGGGGGTCTCTAAGGGAAGCACTGATATAAGGGGACTCTGATCTAATGGGGGTCTCAAAGGGGGGTACTGATATAAAGGGACTCTGATCTAATGGGGGGTCTCTAAGGGGGGCACTGATATAAGGGGCTCTGATTTAATGGGGGGGTCTCTAAGGGGAGCACTGATATAAGGAGACTCTGATCTAATGTAGGGGGGTTTCTAAGGGGGTCACTGATATAAGGGGACTCCATTCTAATGGGGGTCTCTAAGGGGAGCACTGACATAATGGGACTCTGATCTAATTTGGGGTGTCTAAGGAGGGCACTGATAAAGGGGGATTCTGATCTAATTGGGGGGTCTCTAAGGGGAGCACTGATAAAAGGGGACTGTGATCTAATTGGCGGTCTCTAAAGGGGGGCACTCTGATCTAATGGGGGGTCTCTAAGGGGAGCACTGATAAAAGGGGACTGTGATCTAATTGGCGGTCTCTAAAGGGGGGCACTCTGATCTAATGAGGGTCTCTAAGGGGAGCATTGATATAAGGGACTCTGATTTATTGGGGGGTCTCTAAGGGGAGCATTGATATAAGGGACTCTGATTTATTGGGGGGTCTCTAAGGGGAGCACTGATATAAGGGACTCTGATTTAATGGGGAGTCCCAACACGCACATTTTCAGATCAGCAGTCCAGCATTTAGGGGGCCCAACTTGCTGCTCCGAAGGGCGCTCCTATATCCAATAGCTCTAGTGTGTGGGCGGAGCCTCTGCATTATCATGCACCGTATTGTATCTGGTGGGCCGCGCCCGGGATCAGCATTCAGGACAAACATTTAACCTTTGCAGGAGGTTATTTTTTTTTCTTTTGTGCTTAGAGTTCATCCTTAATATTAAACCCCGGTGTCCCGGCATTTCCACCGCCAAGACTATTTTGGGTTTCACATACAGCCACCATTAATATTTCAGCAGCTCCTCCGTTTCTACGTGTTTGCGTCTCGCGGGGGGAGGGGTGCGCAGCTTTGCTTGTCAGCCCTAATTGAGCGGTACTGCTCTACCCTTCCTATACTCCCCCCACCCCCGATCAATAACAACATCATATCAGTGTACAGCTCATGTTCCTCTCAGAGAGTGGCGACACCGCATTTTTCATTCCTCAGGACGCCGCCTGTGCGCCACGGAGCGCTACCAGATATTACGCCATGAATTATCCATGGGACGTTCAGTGGTGGTTTGTGATTGGGACTTAGAGGCGTAGTGAAAAAAACTTATTGTTATGACACCAGCCATTTGATGGCTTGACAATTCGGTTGAGAGCACAAGCAACTGTGGCAGGTATCATTCCCGACTTGGCTTGAATGTAACCGTTTCAGGAAACATGACTTGAATGTAACCATTTCAGGAATAATGGCCGGAATGTAACCGTTTTGGGAAATATTGCTTAAATGTAACCGTTTCAAGAAACATGGCTTGAGTGTAAACGTTTCGGGAAACCATTCAAATGGGGGGGGGGATTCTTTTCACTTTAAGTTGAGCTTTAAAAACACTTGAAGTGATGGTTTAACCTCTATAGGTGGACTTCATTCATGAATTGAGGCGGGTCCATTGTCGGTCGCCTGTTCCCCCGAGTCCTCTGTAGGATACATTGTTATGTGGACAATACGGATCTCAAGGAGGATGGAAGAAACCATTCAAATGGGGGGGGGTTCTTTTCACTTTAAGTTGAGCTTTAAAAACACTTGAAGTGGTGGTCTAACCTCTATAGGTGGACTTCATTCATGAATTGAGGCGATGAGCGAGGCGGGTCCATTGTCGGTCGCCTGTTCCCCCGGGTCCTCTGTAGGATCCATTGTTATGTGGACAATACGGATCTCAAGGCGGATGGAAGAACTCGGGGATGGCATTAATTTTCCATACGGTTGTCCGTCTCTCGTACCGGCGTGAAGGTTGCCCCATTCTTGGGCGCACAAAGACGCCTCCGAAAGCATGATGCATCGGAAGCGAGATTGCGGTTACCATGGAAACATAACTTCCTTCCAGTCCTGTTGACTTTATGTCACATAATATCATTACATAGACGGAGAATAGATTGCCGATAAGTGCCGTGTTACTCTGCAATGACAAACATTATTACACCTGCCGACCTCGGATATGTAATAGGTATATTCACCCTCCGTCAGCAAGAAGACGATCGAAAATGGATTCTTTTATGAAGCGAATCACTCAAAGCGAAGCTCAAATGTAGCTAAAAAAAATTGATACATTTTCTGTCGTTTTGTAATTTAACCATTTATCTACCAACATGGGGAAAGAAGAGGATCAAGCCCCATACTCCAAGAAAACAGCCTGAGTATAAAGGAAAGTGAAAACTGCTTCAGCCCAACTCTTCCCAGGCCATGTCCGACGCATTTCGCCCCACCCACTGGGCTTAGTCATAATCAAGGTGCAATGCGTTAAAGGGGGCGTTGCCTGGGAGGAGTTGGCCTGAAGCAGCATTCTCTTTCCTTTACACCCAGGCTGTTTCCTTGGAGCACGGCGCTTCATCCTCTTCTTTTCCAGGAGTGTATACAGAGGCGGGATGAACTCTCTCAGCATCGCCACCTACAGCCAATGTGATTTACTGGAGTGTTAAATTATCATTGCTTGGATCCGCACCCAAAGTTTATTAGGTTTATGGTCACACTTATCTACTAAGAAACATTGATAAATGGCACAGTTGTTGCTGCTTTAGCAGCCAGTAAAAGGCTGTCCAATAAAAGTGACCCAGGCAGTTCTAAAACCAACAGTTCCGACTTTTATGGGGCTCTGAAAGTACCCCCAACCAGCAGGGCATACGGTGGTTCCTAAGGTTCTCCCATTCTTCTGGGAAACTGCTCTGACAGCAGGAGGAACTCAGGAGCATCCATTTCTGTGACTAGCGACCCCAGAAGCCACGTGTATTACTTCACTTCCGGGGTCACAGCCAGTGGCAGCTGGTGCTAAATATTTTTTGGGGGGGAGTCGGACAGGAAGGCGGTGATCGTCGCAAGCACATCCCCCACCTCCCCGGATTGAGAATGCTGGCAGCCTTACCTCCTTACCTTGGGAGGCAGAGGAATTGAAGGGCCGGGGCTATTGCTTCTCTTCCCGCTTCAACAGGAAGTGTGTCCTGAGCCGATTGGCCAGGTCTCAGGACCTGCTTCCTGATTGGCGGGGAGGAGAATCAGGAAGACAATAGCGAATATTAATTCGTTATTGTCACACAAGTGAGTGGGCTCCGGGCACACCCAAGCCCACCCTTTGTTTAAGCCAATTAGAGCCTCAGGCTCTAATCATGTGCTTAAAAAAAAAAAACCATTGGAATTCATGCGTCCGGCACCCTGCATGTAAATTAGGGCCGGGTGCATGGATTAGGGTGCTCACAGGTCCACTGGCAGGACTTCCAATGGTACTCTTAGAATCCCTACCAGGACTTTCAATGGAGCTTAAAGAATCCTTGACAGGACTTCCAATGGTGCTCTTAGAATTCTTGCCTAGAGTTCCAATGTTGCTCATAGAATTCCTGCCAGAACGTTCAATAATGGTCACAGGACCCCTAGCAGTACTTCCAATGGAGTGTGAAGAATTACTGCCATGACTTCTAATGGTGCACTTAGAATCCCTGCCAGGACTTTCAATGGTGCTCACAGAATCCCTGCCAAGACTTCCTACCACCTGCCCATGATCTCTGGTGGGATCTGACTACTCCTTTGCGTAATGATTTCTATACAGTCTCCACACCGTAGCCTCCCTGTCCTCACTCACTTTTTGGTGGTGGGATCTTGAGGGCCATTACCTGGTACCAGCCTGCAAGAGCTCTGGAGGCCACTTGGGCTCCTGGCTTATCTCTACCATTAGGAACTCGGGGGAAAACTCTGCACCTTAGATGAGCCAACGTCACCCACCAGGGGATGTTTCTGTAACATCATCATTGAACCCAGAAGAAGACAGATGGCCAGCTATGGAGGACAATGGGGAGTCAGTGAAGCAAAAAGACGAAGAGTTGTCCTTATGTACCTTTTTTTAATTTAAGAAAGGGGAGAGGTATTATTGTTGTCGTATTGAGTTGAACTTTAAAGAGTAAACAGTGTCAACATTTTCTTTGAAGATAAACCACTGGAATGGGTATGAGGTCTTTTTTCTTTTGCAATTATTTATTTTCCCAGCAAGGAGAACTTAAGCAACTGTGACAGATTAAAAACAGAAGGGACCCAAAACAGCATGTCACACTCTCGGCAGACAGTTATCTGCCAAGGCCGAGATACATAGCCACCAGCAGATGAGGGGGGAAAGTGACCAATCGTTAAGCGAGTGAGATAAGGTGAACAGACTTTTCAGGGCAAGCGTCCCAGAGAACCTTAGAGGAACCCATCACAGACATGCGTTTCGCAGCAGAAAACAGCACAACACGGCTTATATAGGGCACATGGATACGGGAACATCTACTGACAAACACGGAGGACGGCAGCATGCAAAGTCAAAAGAGATTAGCATTCAGTAGCACGAAGAAGACTTCATTGAACATTTGACCTTTTCTCTTTTCCTGGATGTTCATCTGGCAAAGAAAAAAAAAGATGTTCCTTTGTCTGAGCCAGGAACAGCGCTCTCCGAGTTCAATCCCGGCCTTCGAAAGTCAGACCTGGGCCAAGACGAGGCAGTAAAGCTTAAATTGCCCACCAAGGAGCAGCACGGAGGTTAAAAAAAGATCACCTTCCCAAAGCCGTTTACTAAAAGAAGCGCAGAATCAATGAAGGATAATACACCTCAATGTATTCCTATCTCCCTGGGCACCTGTCCCGGTTTGACACAGAGGTTAGAGGAATTATTGTGGATCTTACAAAGCATAATTTTAATTCTGGCTTCCTGTTGATTTTGTTAAGTAAAGTTCAAGAGTTGAGGTTTGGAAACAGAATTTCATCTTTCTGAAAATTGTTACTTTGTACAAAATGTGAAATCTCAAGTTTGGCGAATAGTAATATTTAGCTTGCCGTATTATGTCTGAAAGGTAGGGGTGCTTAACCTTTGGCCCACAGGCCACATGGGGCCCTCCAAGCCCTCTGATGTGGCCCTCAACCTCAAACCAGGGAAGCGCACTTCTGTTATATCCTGTGGGTTTGGTGCACTTTCTGAAAGCGCACCAAAACACCAGAATGCAGGAGTTTTGGGGTGCGTTCAGAAAGTGTACCACACCCGCAAGCTATAATAGAAGTCTATGGCAAAGCGCAGCTAACCCGCACGAAAGCTGCAGGCGCACTGCCTCACCTGTGGTGCGGGTAAACCACAGCACAGAGAGGGATTTCTTTGATGCAGTTGGCCTGAATGGGGCCACTTTGAATTAGCTGGCCACAGATGGATTACTTTTATGCCTTTGGCTAGAGGGGGATCACTTTGATGCTGTTGGCCAGAGATTGATCACTTTGACGTTGTTTCCCTGGAGATGGATCACTTTGACGTTGTTGGCCAGAGATGGATCACTTTGATACAGTTGGCCAGAGGGATCACTTTGATGCTGTTGGCCAGAAAGGGACTACTTTGATGCAGTTGGCCAGAGATGGATCACTTTGACACTATTGGCCATAGGGGGATTGCTTTGATGCAGTTGGCTAGAGAGAGATCATTTTGATGTAGTTGGCCAGAGAGGGATCTCTTTGAAGCAGTTGCTAGAGATGGGTCTCTTTGATGCAGTTGGCTAGAGAGAGATGGTTTTGATGCAGTTGGCCAGAGAGGGATCATTTTGACACAGTTGGCCAGAGAGGGATCACTTTGACGTTTTTGACCAGAGAGAGATCTCTTTGATGCAGTTGGCCAGACAGGGATCACTTTGACGCTGTTGGCCAGAGATGGATCACTTTGATGCAGTTGGCTAGAGAGAGATGGTTTTGATGCAGTTGGACAAAGAGATATCTATTTGAAGCAGTTGCCAGAGATGGGTCTCTTTGAGACAGTTGGCCATAGAGGGATCTCTTTGATGCAGTTGGCTAGAAAGGGATGGTTTTGATGCAGTTGGCCAGAGAAGGATCATTTTGACACAGTTATCCAGAGAGGGGTCTCTTTGAAGCAGTTGCCAGAGATGGGTCTCTTTCATGCAGTTGGCTAGAGAGAGATGGTTTTGAAGTAGTTGGCCAGAGAGGGATCATTTTGACACAGTTATCCAGAGAGGGATCACTCTGATGCTGTTGGCCAGAGATGGGTCTTTTTGATACAGTTGGCTAGAGACAGATAGTTTTGACGCAGTTGGCCACTTTGGGATCAGTTGTCCTCCTTGATCATGTATTGAAATATATGCAAACTGAGAAGCCCTGTTTTTAATTACAAAAACTTCTTATAGGGCGTACACACGGTCGGACTTTGTTCGGACATTCCGACAACAAAATCCTAGGATTTTTTCCGACGGATGTTGGCTCAAACTTGTCTTGCATACACACGGTCACACAAAGTTGTCGGAAAATCCGATCGTTTTAAACGCGGTGACGTAAAACACGTACGTCGGGACTATAAACGGGGCAGTGGCCAATAGCTTTCATCTCTTTATTTATTCTGAGCATGCGTGGCACTGTGTCCGTCGGATTTGTGTACACACGATCGGAATTTCCGACAACGGATTTTGTTGTCGGAAAATTTTATCTCCTGCTCTCCAACTTTGTGTGTCGGAAAATCCGATGGAAAATGTCCGATGGAGCCCACACACGGTCGGAATTTCCGACAACACGCTCCGATCGGACATTTTCCATCGGAAAATCCGACCGTGTGTACGGGGCATTAGAGATATGTACGGGTGCATGGTAGTGTGCAGAGAGCTAATTCAGAAAAGTCAGCATTCTGTACATCTCATATCAGTAACGGCAGTAAAGTACATTTCCTATGACAAAGCTGATTTGGCAGTGAAGGACATATCACCGGCTGGATAGGAAATGTATAATTTGTTCGAAAAACACAAATTTGTTTTTGATTTGACACGACATTGACACTTTCCAACGCAAAAAACACGGCGACTCTGCCGCAGTTCCTTCACCCCCAGCTCCATGAACCCTCTCAGCAGATTAATGGCAATGCATTTTGGAGCCAAAGAAGAATAAAGCGGAACAAGGCGACAAAAGCCGACATTTAGGAACCCATGGAAACAAGTGCCACTCATACCTGGATCTTAAATGGAATTTCTAAAGTCGTTTAACAACTCCTACACAGGTATGCCGCGGCTATTGTACGCCGTGAAGGACACATTACAACATGGAAAAACATTCAAGAAAAAAAAAACTGAATTTGCTTTGTTGTTTGTGATGGTTTAATGGAGAGTGAATCGGACACATGACAAGGTGTAACGGCAAATGTATTCAAAGAAAAATTATCATTCAACAGAATTCACTCCTATGACTGGTTTGCTGTGCCATATTTCTATAATAACTCTCAGAAAACTTGGCACCAGTAATATTGTCACCTTGATTTGATGTCTTTTTATATGTTTTAACATCCCAGTGTTTTTTGTCTTTAGTATATTGCTCTTACAATGCGCTGTTTTTATGGTGGTTTCATTTTTCTAGGTGTTTAAAAATGCACAGCAACACCTTATGCTTTGCAGTACCTCTTGGATCTATGCCTGAACATCCGACAAGTTCCCTGTGATGGCTGATGATGTGATATTTTGCCAACTACCCTAGATTGCTATTCTTCTGCCTTGCTCGTTACCAACCTTGCCTTTACTCTACCCATATTTCCACCCCTCCTTATCAACCCTCTTTTATTTCTGCCTGCTGCCTGCCTTGACCTCCACCTGGACACTGACTAATCTGGCCTGCCACCTGCTTAGACCTCTATCTGGACATTGACTACTCTTGCCTGCTGCCTGTCTCAGCCTCTACCTTGACATTGACTACTCTTGCCTGGTGCCTGCCTCAACTTCTACTGGGCATTGACTAATTTTACCTGCCGCCTGCTAAACCCCTACTTGGACATTGACTATTCTTGCCTGTTGGATATACAGAGGTTAAGTACAGCGCTGCGCTAAAGATGACAAACAGCAGCCAACACACCCGTAGACTCAGGATCAAAACTAACAGTAAAAATTCAAAAGTGTGGCGTTAAAATTTACGTGAAAAAAATAAGTATGCAAATACAGTGACTACAAATCAGATATTTCGGTATGAGCCAAAAAAAATTCCGTGAATATACAAATTAATGAATAAAAAGATAACAATCAATATACATGTATTGAACCAAGTGTAAAAAAATTGTGAAATATAAAGTCCAAATAAGTGTGCAAACACAAGCGAAAAAGTCTGTGACAATGGTGAAAAAATGATGGTAAACAGGTATCTCCTGAGCATGCAGGGGGATGGTTCCGAGCCGGCAACCTGGTAAGTAAATAAACCGTAGAGAAACCGGGAGTGCACAGAGGATTGAAATCGGTGCCAGGACCATCACCAGAAACCAAGGAGGCTTACCAGAAAATGTGGCCTGAAATGGCGTATGCCATACAGGTCAAAAAGGCTTGATGACCAACAGGTCTAGGCAAATAATCTGGCCAGATGTCATCACACAGGGAGGGAAGGGGATCAGCACGGCTTCCTCAGCGGTGGGTACACCGTAAACCAGGTAAATGTTTCTCAGCCAACCAAAGTTCAGTTGCACTCAAATCTTACAGGGACAAATTCTCTTTCAAATGTGTTTGACCTTCTCTTTCAAACACATTTGAAAGAGAATTTGTCCCTGTAAGATTTGAGTGCAACTGAACTTTGGTTGGCTGAGAAACATTTACCTGGTTTACGGTGTACCCACCGCTGAGGAAGCCGTGCTGATCCCCTTCCCTCCCTGTGTGATGACATCTGGCCAGATTATTTGCCTAGACCTGTTGGTCATCAAGCCTTTTTGACCTGTATGGCATACGCCATTTCAGGCCACATTTTCTGGTAAGCCTCCTTGGTTTCTGGTGATGGTCCTGGCACCGATTTCAATCCTCTGTGCACTCCCGGTTTCTCTACGGTTTATTTACTTACCAGGTTGCCGGCTCGGAACCATCCCCCTGCATGCTCAGGAGATACCTGTTTACCATCATTTTTTCACCATTGTCACAGACTTTTTCGCTTGTGTTTGCACACTTATTTGGACTTTATATTTCACAATTTTTTTACACTTGGTTCAATACATGTATATTGATTGTTATCTTTTTATTCATTAATTTGTATATTCACGGAATTTTTTTTGGCTCATACCGAAATATCTGATTTGTAGTCACTGTATTTGCATACTTATTTTTTTCACGTAAATTTTAGCGCCACACTTTTGAATTTTTACTATTCTTGCCTGTTGCCTGTCTTGACCTCTATTTGGACATGGACTACTCTTGCCTGCTGCCTATCTCCACCTCTACCTGGACATAAACTGCTCTTGCTTGCTGCCTGTCTTGACCTCTACTTGGACATTGACTACTCTTGCCCGCTGCCTGTTTCTACCTCTACCTGGACATTGACTACTCTTGCCTGCTGCCTGTCTTGACCTCTACTTGGACATTGACTACTCTTGCTTGCTGCCTGTCTTCACCTCTACTTGGACATTGACTACTCTTGCCTGCTGCCTGTGTCTACCTCTACCTGGTCATGGACTACTCCTGCCTGCTGTCTGTCTGGACCTCTACCTGGACATTGACTACTCTTGCCTGCTGCCTGCCTAACCTCTACCTGGACATTCATAGGTGTGCGCAGCCTATTGCATTAGGGTGTGCACCCCAAAGCCCCAAAGGGGTCAATAAATTACATATTTACCAGCCCCTTCCTCCGTTCACCCTAAAACATCCCCGCAGCAACAGCCGCAAAGAGAGGAGGGAAGCCAGCAGCGGTGCGGGAGGAAGTGGGGGGACTAGGGCAGTAGGGGAATCTATGCTGCCCAGAGTGATTAGGGTGTGCCTGGGCACACCTGGCACACCCTGTGCGCACGCCTATGTGGACATTGATTACTCTTGCCTGCTGCCTGTCTTGACATCTACTTGGACATTGACTACTCTTGCCTGCTGCCTGCCTCGACCTCTACCTGGACAATGACTACTCTTGCCTGCTATCTGTCTTGATCTCTATCTGTAAATTGACTACTCTTTCCTGCTGCCTGTCTCAACCTCTACTTGGAAATTTACTACTCTTGCCTGCTGCCTCTCTCGACCTCTACCTGGACATTGACTACTCTTGCCTGCTGTCTGTCTAGACCTCTGCCTGGATATTTACTACTCTTGCCTGCCACCAGTATTTCTTTTCAGCCACAAGGTGCTCTGATGGCCGACATAATTCAAATCACTTCCCCTGAGCCCAGTGTCTTGGACACTTGCTCCCAGCCTGTGACTGAATACCGAAAGGAGAAGCAGTACAGTGATGGGGTGTCCATGGACATATCCATGGATGTCCTACAATAGGCAAGTGGTTCAATGGGTTGTTTTACAAGGTGAGCGTTTACATATATGTTAAGAAAACATTGACTGAGGATCGATCAGCTTTCTTCATCATCCACCAAAATATTTCTATTCTAAACTATTTACAATGTTACACTTCTTCTTCTTCTAACAAGATAATGGGAGAGATTCATTGAACGGCTCAGAAAATCCCAAAGTTTCCATTGATATGGATCTCTCCCGGCTGCCCTCTGAATCGGACGGAGCGGTGTGCAGTAATTAAAACAAAGCCATAAGAATATAATTAATACTTGAATTCAGCTAATGAATCTGGGGCAAGGAGAGTCAATAAATTGCTTTTCGTACGCTGAAGGATTATAAAAAGTTACAAACGTTTTCTGTAAAGATCTCGATAACTCTTGTAGTGTAAAGGGGCATCTTTATAGCCAATGTAAACTCCACCTGAACGGCATTTAGTTTGCTGCGTATCATAAACAATTGCCTTTTTTAACCTTTTCCCATTTATTGTTGCATCTCTGCTGATCTCCTGCAGCTTTTTTGCAACTGTTTCCGGGCAGCTTTCCTCAGGGCTCTTTTATAAAGGCAGCTATGGGGCAGTAAAAACTGGGCAGCTGAACTTCAGCTTTGGGGGGGGGGGTGCAGTGATCATTGTATTGTATGGAAAGCAGTGAGCAATGTGGGGGAGGGACACATTTTTTTATACTGGATAACAGACTGTCCTGGGGGTGGATTATTCTGATGGACAGATTGACCGAGGAAGGGGAAGTATTATACTGGGGGACAGACTGACCTGGGAGGTGGAAGGATTATACTGGGAGACAGACAGACCGGGGGGGGGGCGGTTACTGGGGAACAGACTGACCTGGGCGCCAGATTATACTGGGGGACAGACTGACTTGGGGGGGGGGGGAAGATTATACTGGGGGACAGACTAACGACCTGGGAAAGGGTAGGATTATACTGGGGGACAGACTGACCTGGGAGAGGGAAGGATTATACTGGGGGACAGACTGACCTAGGAGGGGGAAGGATTATACTGGGGGACAGACTGACCTGGGAGAGGGAAGGATTATACTGGGGGACAGACTGGCCTAGGAGGGGGAAGGATTATACTGGGGGACAGACTGACCTGGGAGAGGGAAGGATTATACTGGGGGACAGACTGGCCTAGGAGGGGGAAGGATTATACTGGGGGACAGACTGACCTGGGAGAGGGAAGGATTATACTGGGGGACAGACTGACCTGGGAGAGGGAAGGATTATACTGGGGGACAGACTGACCTAGGAGGGGGAAGGATTATACTGGGGGACAGACTGACCTGGGAGAGGGAAGGATTATACTGGGGGACAGACTGGCCTAGGAGGGGGGAAGGATTATACTGGGGGACAGACTGACCTGGGAGGGGGAAGGATTATACTGGGGGACAGACTGACCTGGGAGGGGGAAGGATTATACTGGGGGACAGACTGACCTGGGAGGGGGAAGGATTATACTGGGGGACAGACTGACCTGGGAATGGGAAGGATTATACTGGGGACAGATTGACCTGGGAGGGGGAAGGATTACACTGGGGGACAGACTGGCCTAGGAGGGGGAAGGATTATACTGGGGGACAGACTGACCTGGGCAGGGGAAGGAATTTTACTGGGAGACAGACTGACCTGGGAGGGGGAAGGATTATATTGGGGGACAGACTGACCTGGGAGGGGAAGGATTATACTGGGGAACAGACTGACCTGAGAGGGGGAAGGATTATACTGGGGGACAGACTGACCTGGGAAGGGGAAGGATTATACTGGGAGACAGATTGACCTGAGAGGGGGAAGGATTATACTGGGGGACAGACTGACCTGGGGAAGGGAAGGATTATATTGGGGGACAGACTGACCTAGGAGGGGGAAGGATTATACTGGGGGACAGACTGACCTGGGAGAGGGAAGGATTATACTGGGGGACAGACTGACCTGGGAGAGGGAAGGATTATACTGGGGGACAGACTGACCTAGGAGGGGGATGGATTATACTGGGGGACAGACTGACCTGGGAGAGGGAAGGATTATACTGGGGGACAGACTGGCCTAGGAGGGGGAAGGATTATACTGGGGGACAGACTGACCTGGGAGAGGGAAGGATTATACTGGGGGACAGACTGGCCTAGGAGGGGGAAGGATTATACTGGGGGACAGACTGACCTGGGAGAGGGAAGGATTATACTGGGGGACAGACTGACCTGGGAGAGGGAAGGATTATACTGGGGGACAGACTGACCTAGGAGGGGGAAGGATTATACTGGGGACAGACTGACCTGGGAGAGGGAAGGATTATACTGGGGGACAGACTGGCCTAGGAGGGGGGAAGGATTATACTGGGGGACAGACTGACCTGGGAGGGGGAAGGATTATACTGGGGGACAGACTGACCTGGGAGGGGGAAGGATTATACTGGGGGACAGACTGACCTGGGAGGGGGAAGGATTATACTGGGGGACAGACTGACCTGGGAATGGGAAGGATTATACTGGGGACAGATTGACCTGGGAGGGGGAAGGATTACACTGGGGGACAGACTGGCCTAGGAGGGGGAAGGATTATACTGGGGGACAGACTGACCTGGGCAGGGGAAGGAATTTTACTGGGAGACAGACTGACCTAGGAGGGGGAAGGATTATATTGGGGGACAGACTGACCTGGGAGGGGGAAGGATTATACTGGGGAACAGACTGACCTGGAGGGGGAAGGATTATACTGGGGGACAGACTGACCTGGGCAGGGGAAGGAATTTTACTGGGAGACAGACTGACCTGGGAGGGGGAAGGATTATATTGGGGGACAGACTGACCTGGGAGGGGAAGGATTATACTGGGGAACAGACTGACCTGGAGGGGGAAGGATTATACTGGGGGACAGACTGACCTGGGAAGGGGAAGGATTATACTGGGAGACAGATTGACCTGAGAGGGGGAAGGATTATACTGTGGGACAGACTGACCTGGGGGAGGGAAGGATTATATTGGGGGACAGACTGACCTGGGAGGGGGAAAGATTATACTGGGGGACAGACAGACCTGGGGGAGGGAGAAGGATTATACTGGGAGACAGACTGACATGGGGGAGGGGGTAGGATTAAACTGGGGGACAGACTGACCTGAGGGGATTATACTGGGGGACAGACTGACCTGAGGGGATTATACTGGGAGGGAGATTTACCTGGAGGTGGGGAATGGTGGAAGGAATTTAAGGGGGTACAGAATTGCCCCAGTAGATAGGGGCAATAAATGATGTATATGGGAGCCAGGGAGCAGTGTACAGATCCCAGCCCGAGGCACTGCAACCAATCACAGCAGGCTGGGGGAGGGGGGATTTAATATGGAGAATGAATCAGGTGCAGAAGAGGCAGGGAGAGGTAAAACCAGGGGAATGCAAAGTCTGATGATGGATTCTGTCCCGAGCCAATCTTTCTGCCCCCCCCCCCCCTTGTCTGGGCCTAGGACAAGAGGACTGCTTGTACCCCCCATATCCAGAGCCCTGCACCCATTCTACGTATACATCATCAGCAGGGGAGGGGGCAGTTACGCATTCTTGCCCTGGGCTCTGGATGAACCGGCTACAATACAGATGCACCGGGGGGGGGCATTCAAAATCGAATATAAAACACTAAATAAACGGCAAGGCAGAAGTATAAATGGGCCCCTTGTAGTATTGCAGACCCCCTGTGTGCGCCAATCTGACCATCCAGGCATCTTCTGCCCGACAACCGGTACAGAAAGTGATTGTTTCTTGCAAACCATTAAGTGAGCTGAAATGAGCCCGAGCGCGGCGGGGAAGGCGGGGTCAGAGGTCGGTAATAGAGGGATTTGGTGAATCTACAAGCCTCTCGCATAAAATGAGCCGACTACTTCATTTAGCCTCCGCTGAATTCAATTATTTAATCACTAAATGCATGTATTATTCCCATCTGACAATAGATGTTCATTTGTGGCTGCTGAATAAAACAGGTAGCAAAAGACGGATGAGCGGAATTTTTAATTAAACATTTGTCATGACTCACTCTGAGCCGTGAAATATGCGATCTGCGAAGGGGGGGGGGGGGGGGGGGGGGGAGATTACAGTCAAATGGAATTAATAATAATTAAAGGAGGACGTTGGACGTGGTAAAGAGCGCCGTCCCGGGTAAGTCTATCTCTATTTCTGCCAGTAGGGGGCAACACTGAGTTTTGGATTCCAAAAAAAAAAAAACAGGTGGTCTAGCCATTTTACTGACCAGGTCCTTTTCTGGCGCTAAAGGCCCGTTACACGCGATCCGAATATCGTAGGACAGATCGAACGATCTTATTCGCTTAATAGCAAGTAGAAATTGAATAGGTAAATTAGTAGTAAAATAGGTAAATAAAGTCACGATAAATTCTCGTACGTCCGTAAAAAAAAAAATCGGAAGTGATGTCATTGTGTTGTAATGTAATTTGTATTTTCGGACGACAACTATACGGACTAAACGAAAATCGTACGATCTGGCATCGTACGAGGAAAATTTTCGTGCTTGTCCGATCGAATATTATCGGGTGAACTGTTGTGATCGGGCTCTCGAAAGTAGTGTACACCCGATCCGTAAATCGTACGATTCTTCCTCAGTACGATATTCGGATCGTGTTTACGGGCACTTACTGCAGTTTACATTTTTATTTTTTTGTTCAAAATTTACTTAGAACCCCAAAAACTTTATATTTTCTTTTTTAGCAGAGACCCTAGAGAATAAAATGCTGATCGTCGCGATATTTTTTTATGTTGCACCATACTTGCACAGCGGTCTTTCAAACACAATTTTTTTGGAAAAAATAGACTTTAATGAATAATAATTAAAAAAAACAAAAAAAAAAACACAATAATTACCCCCAAATTTTTTGTATAATGTGAAAGATGATGTTACGCCGAGTAACTAGATACCAAACACATCACAGCTTTAAAATTGCGCACGCTCGAGGAATGGCGACAAACGGCGGTACTTAAAAATCTCCATAGACGACGCCTTAAAAATTTTTTTTAGGGTTACCAGTTTAGGATATCAGAGGAGGTCCGGCGCTAGAATTATTGCTCTCGCTTGGCTCTCGAAAGTAGCGTACACACGATCCGAAAATCGTACGATTCTTCCTCGGACGACAGTTTTCGTTCGATATTCGGATCGTGTGTACGGGCCATTCGTTTAAATTTGTATTTTTTTTGTTAGAAATTTACTTAGAACCCCCCAAAACACGATATATATATATATATATATATATATTTTTTTTTTAGCAGAGACCCTAGAGAATAAAATGCCGATCGTTGCAATATATTTTATGTCGCACCGTACTTGCACAGCGGACCTTTAAACACAATATTTTTGGAAGAAAATAGACACAATAATTACCCCCAAATTTTTTTGTATAATGTGAAAGATGATGTTACGCCGAGTAAATAGATACCAAACATGTCACGCTTTAAAATTGCGCACGCTCGAGGAATGGCGACAAACGACGGTACTTAAAAATCTCCATAGACGACGGCTTAAAATTTTTTTTTTTTTTTTAGGGTTACCAGTTTAGGATATCAGAGGAGGTCCGGCGCTAGAATTATTGCTCTCGCTTGGCTCTCGAAAGTAGCGTACACACGATCCGAAAATCGTACGATTCTTCCTCGGACGACAGTTTTCGTTCGATATTCGGATCGTGTGTACGGGCCATTCGTTTAAATTTGTATTTTTTTTGTTAGAAATTTACTTAGAACCCCCCAAAACATTATATATATATTTTAGCAGAGACCCTAGAGAATAAAATGCTGATCGTTGCAATATTTTTTATGTCGCACTGTATTTGCACAGCGGTCTTTCAAAGACAATATTTTTGGAAAAAATAAACTTTAATGAATAAAAAAAAAAAAAACACAATAATTACCCCCCGAATTTTTTTACATAATGTGGAAGATGATGTTACACCGAGTAAATAGATACCTAACATGTCACGCTTTAAAAATTGCACGCACTCGAGGAATGGCGACAAACAACTCCATAGACGACGCCCTAAATTTTTTTTTTTTTAAGGTTACCAGTTTAGAATATCGGAGGCGGTCTGGCGCTAGAATTATTGCTCTCGCTCTGACGTTCACGATGAGACTTCACATGTGTGATGCCAACGCCGTTTACATACGTGGGCGCGACTTACGTATGTGTTCGCTTTTGTGTGTGAGCACAGAGGGACGAGGCGCTTTCCTTTTTTTTTTTTTTTTTTTTTCATTTTTTTACACTGTTCCCTTTATTTATTTATTTTTTTAAATCACTTTATTCCATAATCATCCCTCGTAATAGAAATAAGGACGACAAGTCCTCTTTATTGAGGAAAAGGGATCTGCACCCGATGTCGGCTCCCACCGTCTCCCGCCGTCTCCCGCAGCTAAATAAACGAAGAGGCGGTGCCACCCGGGGACATCATTAATCCTGCATGCCCTGGGTCGTTGACATCATAAGGGGGCGGGGCCACCCAATGACATCATTATTATTATTATTATTATTTATTTAAACTTTTTACTTTAAAAAAAAAAATTTATTAAAGCCCGAGAACGGGAAGTGACGTCAGAGGTCGCGCCGATCCTCCAAGGTGTATAGAGCAGAGTGGGGGCCATCCTGCCTATCCATTGGCTGCATCCGATTGCTTCCGGGTTCACCGTCGGTAAGCTAAAAAACGACAGCGGGGGGGGCGCCTCTCTCGCCGTCTCTAAAAGTGATCCTGTGGCGAATACGCCCATGGGGACCACCTGGCGCTGGCTCTGCCGCCAAATAAACAAAGTGGCTGGGCCACCCGGTGACGTCATTGGGTGGCCCCGCCCCCTTATGATGTGAACGACCCAGGGCATGCAGGATCAATGACGTCACCGGGTAGCACCACCCCTACCTTTATTTAGCTGCGGGAGACGGCGGGAGACGGCGTTGGGTGTGGATCCCTTTTTTTCGGGACATCGGTGGTGGCGATCATCATGAGCGACGATGGATCTACACCGCTGGGGGGGGATTTTTTTTTTTTTTTAATAAAGTCAAAAACTGTGTCTGCCTTTTTATGTACTTTTTGAGCACTTTTTTGGGGGGAATGGATAGGAGTACAATGTAACTCATACTCATTCACATGGGGGGGAGGGGGTGGGATCTGGGGGTCCCCTTGTTAAAGAGGGCTTCCAGATTCAGATAAGCCCCCCACCCTCAGACCCCCCCTCCCCCCACAACTACAGCCCAGGGTTGGCCTTTTTCCCCATTAACATGGGGGGGAACCTACCCCAAAGCACCCCCCCCATGTTGACGCCGGAGGGCGGGGAACGTTCCTTCCATTTTTTTGGGGGGGGGGGTCTGAAGTGTGTGGATTGGGGGACCCCACACCATTTTTGTTCCCTTTTTATTTTTCATCACTGACATTCTTTTGTTCATATTCAGCTGTCAGCGGGGGAAACCCGCTGACAGCTGTCATCGGTTGTCAAGGACGCGGCGGCCGGCTACCACAGCCCGCTCCTTAACAACCAGCTATTCACTATGCCCGGATTGGGCGAAGCTTTGCCCAATCAGGGCTTAGAATGCACAGTGCAGGACGCAGTGCAATGTGGGACACTCGGCTAAGGCGTTTGGGCCCCCGCAAAGCCGAACGGGCGATGTTCAGGGTGTCGGAGGGGCAAACACCCCCCTCCGAAGGCCGCAGGAACAGGCGATGTTCAGGGCGTCGGCGGGGCAAACACCCCCCCCGTTGAAGGACCCCGTAAAATTTGGGTGTTCGCTGAACGAGCGATGTTCAGGCCGAACAAATGCTCGGTTCCGACCGCTCGCCCGACACTATTCTCCGCACAGAGTTGGAATCAGTCGATCAATTCGAATCGTTCGGAATATTTGGAATGCGTTAGGAAGATGAAGAAACAGAACAAAATCCGTTTTCTTCCGTTCTGCGCATGTCTGGCGCGTAGAACACAAACAAACAACGGCATCGGTCAAAGTCCTAACAAAGTCGCATCAAAGTCGCCGTGGGAAATCGAATGATTCTGGAGTGTGAATGGGGGGGAGGGGCCCAAAATTATTCACACCCGGAATTCTTCTATAATATCGATTGAAAGAAAACAATCGCCGAGCACACTCTGTATAGTTTTTTTTTTTTTTATAGAACACGACAACAAAGGAATTGGATTAGTGAGGAGGAGGAAGTCGGAAGACGCACTTTTTTTCTTTTCCCTGCGATTCGGGATGCGTATCGCGGAGGGTGGGGGCGGGGACTGCTCTGTAGAAGCGGAGCCCCTCCCCCCCCCCCCCCATCGTCAGGAGGGAAATTTCTAGTTATCTCGATCCTGTCAGCGGCATTGAAAAGGCTAATTAGTCGGGTGGCGGGAGCAAAGCGTTCATTATTATATCCCAGCGATCGACGGAAGGGACCGGCGTCTTCTCCGCAATAAATAAACGGAGTACCGCCCCCCCCCCCCCTTGTGATGAATCCCCCCCCCCGAAATGTTTCAATATGTACAATATGTCATCTTCTAACATTTATTTATCTATCGCGGAGCGTCTGCAACATTCGATCGGTGAATCCTGATCAGTCACTCATGTTGTCAAATCGAATGTAACCAGAATGTGCCAAACTCTCATATATGACAGAAGCATCGTGTTCTGAGAACGTTCGACCCTAAGAAGAACATCCTCCGAGAACATTCCACCCCGAAGATAAAGGACCCTAAAAAACAACTCCAACAATTATTGATTCTAAGATAAAATACCCCGAGAACATTCAATCCTAAGAGAACATACCCTAAGAACATATAATCAGAAGAGTAAATACTTCAACAATATTATAGAGAAAGGACAAAATAGAAAATACCCAAAGAACATTCGATCCTAAGGGAAAATACCCTAAGAACATTCGATCCTAACAGAAAATACCCCGAGAACATTCGATCCTAAGAGAACATGCCCTATGAACATATAATCAGAAGAGTAAATACTTTGCAGGGGTCTCAAACTGACGGCCCTCCAGCTGTTGTGAAACTACAAGTCCCATGAGGCATTGCAAGGCTGACAGTTACAAGCATGACTTCCTCAGGCAGAGGCATGATGGGATTTGTAGTTCTGCAACAGCTGGAGGGCCGCCAGTTTGAGACCCCCTGATCTAGAGAAAGAACAAAATAGAAAATACTGTACCCAAAGAACATTCAATCCTAACAGAAAATCCCCCCAAGAACATTCGATCCCAAAAGAAAATTCACTAAGAACATTCAATCCTAAAAAAAAAAAAAAAAAAATACCCTAAGTACATTCGATCCTAAGAGAACATACCCTAAGAACATTCAATCCTAAGGGAAAATCCCCCAAGAACATTCGATCCCAAGAGAAAATTCCCTAAAAACATTCGATCCTAAGGGAAAATACGCTAAGAACATTCGATCCTAAGGGAAAATCCCCTAAAAACATTTGATTCCAAGAGAAAATACCCTACAGATATTAGATCCTAAGAGAAAATACCCTATGTATATTCGATCCCAAGAGAAAATACTCTAAGGATATTCAATCCTAAGAGAACATACTGTACGAATATTTTATCCCAAGAAATGTACCCTAAGAACATTCGATCAGAGGAGAAAATATTCTAGAAACATTGATCACAAGAGAAAACAACTTAAGAATGTTGAATACAAATAGAAAATACTCTAAAAACATTCGATCCCAAGAGAAAATATCCTCACAATATTATATCCTAAGGGAAAATACCTAAGAACATTCCATCCTAAAAAAACACTGATCCATTTTGCTTCCGCTTTTGCGTTGAAAAAAAGCAGGGAAAAAAACGCACGACCATCAAATCCTCCGGAACTCTCCACATCGATCAATTACGGTTTCTCTGCCTTTTGTAAAATCCTGCTTGCTCCATATTTTTGTGCATGTTTGATACGGTAAAAAAATGGTGCAGTTGTGTTTTTTGGTCCGCTTTTAAACTTTCAAAAAGCACCAGAAACACGTAAAAAAACCTGTAAAAACGCATAAAAAATGCATACACATTTTTACCGTGTTTTTGCTGTGGATCAGTGTGGAAGCAGCCTAAGAATATCCAATCCTAAGAGAAAATACCATCAAAATATTCGATCCTAAGAGAAAATTATCTAAGAATTTTTCGATCCTAAGAGAAAATATCCTAAAAACATTCGATCCTAAGAGAAAATTATCTAAGAATATTGGATCCTAACAGAAAATATCCTAAAAACATTTGATCCTAAAAGAAAATTCTCCAAGAATATTCAATCCTAAGAGAAAATTCCCTAAGAACATTCGATCCTAAAAGAAAATACCCTAAGAACATTCGATCCTAAGAGAACATGCCCTATGAATATTCCATCCCAAGAGAAAACACCATAAGAATATTCCAACCTAAGAGAAAATACACGAAGAATATTCAATCCTAAAAAAAAATATGCTCAAAATATTAGATCCTAAGAGAAAATACACTAAAAATATTTGATTCTAAGAGAAAATACCCTAAGAATATTCGATCCTAAGAGAAAATTATCTAAGAATATTCGAACCTAAGAGAAAATACCCTAAGACTATTTGATCCTAAAAGAAAATATGCTCGAAATATTCGATCCCAAGAGAAAATACCCTAAAAACATTCGATCCTAAGAGAAAATTATCTAAGAATATTCGATCCTAAGAGAAAATATCCTAAAAACATTCGATCCTAAGGGAAAATACCTTAGGAACATTTGATCCTAAAAGAAAATTCTCTAAGAACATTCGATCCTAAGAGAAAACACCCTAAGAACATTCGATCCTAAGAGAACATGCCCTATGAATATTCCATCCCAAGAGAAAACACCATAAGAATATTCCAACCTAGGAGAAAATACCGGAAGAATATTCAATCCTAAAAGAAAATATGCTCAAAATATTCGATCCTAAGAGAAAATACCCTAAAAACATTTGACTCTAAGAGAAAATACCATAAGAATATTTAATCCTAAAAAAAAGTCTCTAAGAACATTCAATCCTAAGAGAACATGCCCTATGAATATTCCATCCTAAGAGAAAACACTATAAGAATATTATATCCTAAAAGAACTTGCTCCAGGAACATTCGATCATCCAATCGTATAAGAGTATCTGGTAGTAGTAGGTGGTCACGTTCATCAGGACCTCTTCTGTAATGTTGACCACGTTTCGTAGATTCTCCAAGCTACTTCTTCAGTTCCAATGAGTGTTAGGAAGATTCAGGACAGATGTCACGTTCACTGCGGACAGAAATACCCTAAGAACGTTCGATTTGCCCCATTCGCACAACAGCAGCCGCCATATACAAAAAAATCCCTAAAACTACCAATGCCGGTTACCTGCCACAGGACGAATATAGGCGAAGGTTCGCTGGATGAATACCTGTACGATTTGTCTTATAAATAGACCTCCCTAAGTCAGTGTGAAGAGCTTCTCAAAGCTCCCATCAGACCCCACCGAGCACCAAAATACTCACGTTACTGTGAAAACGAAGGTAAAGCGATCAATTTTACTAGTAAACATTTCCAGGTATTCCGTACACAAATTATACGTCAATTAGCGTCTGATTGGTGGAGATTATCACTCTGCAATTATCGGGTTATTATCTAATTATAGTTATGGAAGGCTTGGCTCCTTCTGCAATCACTGTGTATATTATTATCTCTCATTTCCACTCTAATTAAAGGTAAAAAAAATCATTTCTTTATTTTTGATACTTTCGTATTTTGATACATGGTATCGGACAGAGAAGGTGAGAGCTTTTCTATACATTGCTGGAGGCGGGATTACACTTTATACAATGTAATCCCGCTGAGTCCAGTTATATCTGAAGTTACATACGATATGAGAGCTGATGAAGGGGGGGGGGATCCGAAACCCTGAAATGCGTTGGAATGGTTTTCCAGAGATCGATTATAACGATTGTACAGCTTTGCTACGCATTATTGGATCCTTTTTAATAGGATGGAATTTCAGAGGGAGAGAGCAGGCAGATTTCAGCCAGAAATATTACATTACAATGTATTCTTTATCTCTAATAAAATGTAATTTTTGCACTCTTTAGCCATTAGTGTGTGGCACCTTTAGGCCTCTTTTACATGGGTGGCGGTAAGAACAGTTGACTGAGCCACAGTTTTACTGCTCCCTCGCCAGCTACCTAAAGTCTAAAATAAACTGGGGGGGGTTTCATATGTTGCGCTGTAACATGTTTAATCAGGTCAGACAGGTCAAACTTGGCCATTCATATTAATGGGGCTGTGCCTCAACCGTGAGTTGACCCCGTGGCTTGTGGTGGGGGGCGTATTAGCCACATTGTAAATTATTATTATTATTATTATAATACGCAATTTATATAGCGCCAAACAGCACTTTACAATGTATAGTGGAGACAACACAATTACCGTACAGGTCAATACAAAAGGTACAGGAGGGCCCGGCTCGTAGAGCTTACATTCTAAAGGGAGGGGGTGGAGTTACAAAAGGTAATAGCTGCAGAGAATGAGCGATCTAATGTGGATCACTCAGCCAAGAACCTCACCTTACTGCTTGTTACAGGATTTTTTTTTTTTTTTACCATCTGCGTCCATTTTGGGGAAATCTCTCCTCACTTCCTGTCTTTACAGGAAATAATGGGAAATCTCTCAAATGGGGACACAGATAAAGATTGAATGGAGTGGAGAATGGTTCTGGCTTCTGACACCATATCGTTGGTGTCAGTGCCTTCCAACCGCAACCCTCATTTATTATATGGATGTCACAAGGACAGGAAGTGAGGGAAAATCTCCCCAATGTGAGTCACAGACCTGATAATTCCTCCTCACTCCATCTACAAAAATAAAAAAAAAATGGAGTCAAGCTGTAAAGCAGCTCTAGGTGTGAGTAAACTCTTGTCGGATTGGCTAAATTTCCTTGTGATTTGCAGCCTTAGTTATTGTTATCTGCAGCCTTGGCTTCACCCTGCCCCTGTTTCAGTACACTCTGAGCAATGTGTGTTTACTGCAGGTGAATGCCGGGTCCCTAAAATCATGAAAAGGGTCCAGATCAACCAAACTGCATTGCAGAGCATTCATTAGAATTTTTTTTTTTTTTTTCATGCAGCAACGCCCTGCAAAAAAAAAAAAAAAAATGACAAGGGCATTTTTAACTGCAGTTTTAATAAGTTTTATAGCGGTTTGGTAGAGATTTCATTTGCAGTATTTTGGTCAGGAATACAAATATATACATTTTTACAATTCTTTAGAATTGTATTTAATTGATTAATTATTTATTTTTGATTGAATTGTTTTTCATTTAATTAAATATTTATTTAAGGCAGCGCGCATAATTTTATTAAAAAAAAATAAAAATATATATATCTATAGATATATTTCTACATCTATAGATAGATATATATATATATATATATATATATATATATATATGTTTTTTTTTTAATAAAATAATTGGAATTAATTAAATAAATATTTAATCAAATGAAAAACAATTCAATCAAAAATAAATAATTAATCAATTAAATACAATTCTAAAGAATTGTAAAAATGTATATATTTGTATTCCTGACCAAAATACTGCAAATGAAATCTCTACCAAACCGCTATAAAACTTATTAAAACTGCAGTTAAAAATGCCCTTGTCATTTTTTTTTTTTTTTTGCAGGGCGTTGCTGCCTGAAAAAAAAAAATTCTGATGAATGTTCTCCTTGCCCGGCCGGTCAGTTTAGGTGGACGGCCATGTCTTGGTAGGTTTGCAGTTGTGCCATACTCTTTCCATTTTCCGATGATGGATTGAACAGAGCTCCGTGAGATGTTCAAAGCTTGGGAGATTTTTTTATAACCTAACCCTGCTTTATACTTCTCCACAACTTTATCCCTGACCTGTCTGGTGTGTTCCTTGGCCTTCATGATGCTGTTTGTTCACTAAGGTTCACCAACAAACCTCTGAGGGCTTCACAGAACAGCTGTATTTATACTGAGATTAAATGACACACAGGTGGACTCTATTTACTAATTAGGTGACTTCTGAAGGCAATTGGTTCCTCTAGATTTTAGTTAGGGGTATCAGAGTAAAGGGGGCTGAATACAAATGCCCCCCCCCCCCCACACTTTTCACATATTTATTTGTATCATTTATCATTTTCCTTCCACTTCACAATTATGTAACACTTTGTGTTGATCACATAAAATCCCAATAAAATACATTTACGTTTTTGGTTGTAACATGACAAGATGTGGGAAATTTCAAGGGGTATGAATACTTTTTCAAGGCACTGTATATATATATATATATATATATATATATATATATATATATTGATTTTTTGTAGTGAATGTTGCTATTATGTAATGAAAAATTACATATGGATATTATGTAACCTTATATTCAGCCACCTGGATCCTCTTTTTTTTAAATTTTATTTCAAGTAATTATTTATTTATTTTTTATTTAATTTGATTTATTATAAATGTATTTTATTGTTTTTTTCTTTTTTCTATATTTACATCTATCTATCTATCTATCTATCTATCTATCTATCTATCTATCTATCTATCTATCTATCTATCTATCTATCTATCTATCTATCTATCTATCTATCTATCTATCTATCTATCGTTTTTTTGGAATGAATATTACATATGGATATAATGTAACCTTATATCCAGCCAGAAAGATCCTCTTTTTAATTTAATTTATTATTATTCATTTATTATGTATTTATTTTATTGAAATTATTTTATTTTTGCAAATATATATATATATATACAGCCCACTTCCTGTTTCTTGTCTGGTCATTATCCTAGGCTTATGACATCATGCACAGCACCCTCCCTCTCACTCTCGTGAGAGTTTGCCAGGACGGTAGGGGGGATGAGTCATAAGAGGGCTAATGAGAGCTGCAGAGCTGGAGGTGTGCCTCTGTGTAAGTCCAGGAAGTGAACAGGTAGCGGCTTCAGCTGCCCACAGTCAAAATGGCTGCAGCCAGACTCAGCGGAGGGAGATTTCTGCAGCATATTTGGCAAAGTACAGAATCGCAGTATATATAAAATAATATGCAAAGTGGTTGGAGGGAAGCTTCAGAATGGCAAATGATGTGAGCAGACTGCAGTTCCTCTCATCATACAGAGCAGTGACCTCCCCCATATTGGATGTCTCAGACCTCCAACCAGGTGGGGTTATCTGTATATCTGCTATGCCGTCTCTTTAGCTGACCTGTGGTGCTCTGCAATTTCTTTTTCATTATTATTATTTTTTTTAAATAGTCTCAAATCCAGAGTCAGTTCCCATCATTCCATAGCTGGATTCTGCAGCCGCACAACCATTGAAGCCTAACGCGGCACCCCTGCGGTTGTGTTGTTGGGTGCTCAGATCATCAGAAACTGACGCACAGTAAGTTACTATCCGGTGGAACACGAGCGACTGGAAGCGATTTGAAGATACAAAAATCCCCCAATTTGTTCGATTGCCAGGGAGCGTTCCAACCCTCAATACAATCCTAAATCAAGATGTATTCAGGTCTGTGATTAATTGTTACTTCGGATCTTCACCTCAATCTAGATCAGATGATAATGGTGTCGCCTGCTCCGCCGCCGCCCCATGCGCATTTCATGGCGGCCCTGTTGATTATGCGCGCTGCCTTTGATTGTGAGTTCTTAATCAGCTAAATGTGTCTCTGTGTGTGTGTGTCGGGGGGTGGGGGGGGTGATGATTAAATTACGTTTTATCCTTTATTGCCGACATATTCACCCGTGAATTCCGCGGGTCTGTTTGCTTCTTCTAATGACATCAAAAGATGCCTTTGAGGAAGATCTTCCATTGTAACGCTTTTATGTTCCTAATGATACTTTATGAATATGAGAGACAAAGCTTTCCAGCTGCTTTTATTCCGGAAAAACAAAATTCCAACAGATAATGTTGATTTCTGACCCGCTTGTGTTCTGGAGATACCGAGTCATGCAAGTGGTGTGAAGATCCCACCTTTATAATCACACGATCGGCCCCGGTGTATATAAACCAGTCCAGCATTCTTCTCGATCGGGGGGTCTCCAAACTTTCTAAACAGTGGGCCAGTTTACTGTCCTTCAGGCTTTAGGGGGCCAGAGTGTTACCATTGGGAGTAAAAAAGGTCCCGATTGTGGGAAAAACAATGCCCCATCATTGGTGTCAGCGGGAGGAATTGTGCCCCATCGTTGGTGTCATTGGGCCCAATTGTGGGTGTCATTGCACGGAATTTTGCCCCATCGTTCGAGTCAGTGGGAAGAATTGTGCCCTATAGTTGGTGTCATTGGGCCTAATTGTGAGTCTCATTGGAAGACAATTTGCCCCATCATTTGAGTCAGTGGGAGGAATTCTGCCCCATCATTGGTGTCGTTGGGCCCAATTGTGGGTGTCATTGGAAGGAATTTTGCCCCATCATTGGTATCAGTGGGAGGAATAGTGCCCCATCATTGGTATCAGTGGGAGGAATAGTGCCCCATCATTGGTATCAGTGGGAGGAATAGTGACCCATCATTGGTATCAGTGGGAGGAATAGTGCCCCATCATTGGTATCAGTGGGAGGAATAGTGCCCCATCATTGGTATTAGTGGGAGGAATAGTGTCCCATCATTGGTATCAGTGGGAGGAATAGTGTCCCATCATTGGTATTAGTGGGAGGAATAGTGTCCCATCATTGGTGTCAGTGGGGGGAATAGTGCCCCATCATTGGTATCAGTGGGAGGAATAGTGCCCCATCATTGGT